>NC_091154.1:50297522-50438561 GCF_040958095.1 Procambarus clarkii | reverse complement strand
GAGGCAGGAAAAATGGAGATTGAGGATTTGGAGCTACAGGGGATCTTGAGAGACATGAGAGCCCAGATGGCAGGGAATGAGGTGCAAGTTCAACGACGCATTGGACCATACAACTGTAACAGGAAAAGACCTGTCCTGGTACAGTTCACTAACGAAGAGTCAGTAGATTACATACTGCATCACAAACACTTACTCAGAGGTAGCGAAAATTACTACAACGTATATATTGACAAATTCATGACGAAGGAGGAGCAGATAGCCACAGAGCAAGCAAACAACAATACAACTCTTCCCATTTGAGCGTAGCTACACACCCCAGTGCTAATCCACCCCATGCTAACCAGCTCACACCTGCTTCTCAGGTCACTCCTTCCCCAAATCAGCCGCCCCTGCTTATCTCCCCAACACATCCCTTGACCCCTCTGACCCCACTGCAGTCAAATTTGTCCCACATTCCAAGGACCCCCTCATCACCTCAACCCCCAAAACCGTCCAGACCTCATCCCCTCACCCCCAAAACCCACCGCCCTCATCCCCTCAACCCCAAGAACCCACCCAGCCCTCATCCCCTCAATACCCAAAACCTACACAGCCCTCACCCCTCCTCATTCCCTCTCCTTCCATGTGACCCCCACCCTTGCGAGGGGGTGGGGGTTCCCCCCACCCCCTCTATCCTTCCCCCTCCCAACCTCTCAACCTCTATCTGACTCCCAACCTTACGCTATCTCCCAACCCCTCTATGCCCTCCCTAATCTTCAGACCCAGTATGCCCTTCCTACTCCAGACCTACCTACCCAGGCCCTACCCCAGACCCTCCTGCCTACCTTCCTAGAAGCCCAGCCCCCAGTAGCCCCCAAGCACCCCTCCTGACCTCTTTCACTCCCCATACACCCACCGGACCCCCCCAAGACACCCCCGGATCCTCCCCGCCCCCAGTCATCCCCCAGACACCCACCAGATCCCCCCCCCCAGTCACCCCCTAGACACCCCTCAGATCCCCCCAGACCCCCAGAGAAAGGGAGAACTCCGGTACAAGAGTTACCATGACGAATCTCAAGGTTTGGTACACCAATGCTGATGGGGTATCTAATGAAGCAGAAGAGATAAAAGAAAGAGTGAAGCAGATCCTGACATAGTTGCAATTGTGGAAACTAAAATTAATGACATGATCTCAGATGCACTCTTTCCTGAAGGGTACCAGGTGATATGAAAAGAGAGGACACAGAGACAGGGAGGGGGAGTAGCACTCCTAATAAAGCGGAAATGGAAGTTTGAAGACCTGGGAAATCGAGTTACCAATGAGTGCACAAGCTTCATACATGGAACTCTGACAGTAGATGGGAGGAAGATTGTGATCTTGGTAATCTACAATCCTCCACCAAACAGTAGAAGACCCAGGCAGGAGTATGATGACAACAACAAAGCATGTATAGATGAAGTGCAAAAGGCAGCAACACTAGCCCACAGAATGAGAGCAAAGCTGCTGATCATGGGGAACCTAAATCATGGAGAGATAAATTGGGAATCAAGGAATCCCCATGGAGGGGACGAAACGTGGGGAGCAAAATTAGTAGATGTTATAGACAGGAATTTCCTAACACAACATGTGAAGGAAGACACAAGGGAAAGAGGAGGAGATGCACCGAGCCTATTAGACCTGATTTTCACCTAGAACGTAGATGATATCGAAAATTTAGAGCATGAAATACCTCTAGGGGCCAATGACCATTGTGTCCTAGTCTTTGACTACATGATGGAATTCAAACTTATGACCATGGGACAAGAGATCTGGGAAGGAGAGTTGACTACAGGAAAGGGGACTATAAGAGGATAAGGGACTATCTGGGTGAAGTGCAGTGGGAGGAAGAAATTAGAGGAAAAACAGTCCAAGATATGATGGACCTAGTCATACAGAAATGCCAGGAGGCCGAAGAGAGATTTATACCAACAGTAAAGGGAAAAAATAAGAAGGAATATAATAACCCATGGTTTAATAGGCAGTGTCAGGAAGCAAAAATGGCCAGCAGGCGGGAGTGGAGGAAGTACAGAAGACAAAGGACAGAGGACAACAGGATCAGATACAACAGAGCTAGGAACGATTACATTAACATAAGGCGAACATCGGAAAGGGACTATGAGAACGATATTGCAATCAAAGCGAAAAAACAACCTAAGTTACTACACAGTCATATAAGAAGAAAAATGTCGGTGAATGACCAAGTGACAAGACTAAGGAAGACAGAGGGGGCATATACTGAAAGTGACAAGGAAATCTGCGAGGCACTGAATGCCAGTTTCCATGGAGTGTTCACTACCGAGCCTGAGCAGCTCCCATTGTTGGAAGGGGTTACCCTAGATGCAAGACTATCAGATATAGAGGTGACAGCAGAGGAGGTAATGAAACAGTTGACAACTCTAGATGCAACTAAAGCAGTTGGACCAGACAAAGTATCGCCGGGGATACTAAATGAAGCAGCACAGGCCCTCAGCGTGCCTCTGGCAATGATCTTTAATGAGTCACTTATGTCAGGAGAATTGCCCAGTTGCTGGAAGAAGGCAAATGTCGTGCCGATCTTCAAGAAAGGTGATAGGGAGGAGGCACTTAACTATAGACCTGTATCACTGACAAGCATCCCCTGTAAAATACTGGAAAGAATAATTAGGCTACGACTGGTTGCACACCTGGAGAACATTAGGTTTGTGAACAAACATCAACATGGGTTCTGGACAGGGAAATCGTGCCTAACAAACCTTCTGGAATTCTATGATAAAATAACGAGGATAAGACAGGACAGAGATGGTTGGGCAGACTGCATATTTCTGGACTGCCAAAAAGCCTTTGATACAGTACCGCACATGAGACTGCTGTTCAAGCTCGAGAGGCAGGCGGGGGTGGGGGGAAAGGTCCTAGCATGGATAAGGAACTACCTAACAGGAAGGAGCCAAAGAGTTACAGTAAGGGGCGAGAAGTCGGACTGGCGAACAGTAACAAGTGGAGTACCACAAGGATCGGTGCTGGGACCAATTCTATTTCTTGTATATGTTAACGACATGTTTACAGGCGTAGAGTCCTACATGTCGATGTTTGCGGATGACGCAAAGTTGATGAGAAGAGTTGTGACAGATGAGGATTGCAGGATCCTTCAAGAAGACCTGAACCGGTTGCAGAGATGGTCAGAGAAATGGCTACTGGAATTCAACACAAGCAAATGTAAAGTTATGGAAATGGGACTAGGAGATAGGAGACCAAAGGGACAGTACACAATGAAGGGGAACAGCCTACCTGTGACGACGCGTGAAAGAGACCTGGGGGGTGGACGTAACACCTAATCTATCTCCTGAGGCACATATAAATAGGATAACGACAGCAGCGTACTCTACACTGGCAAAAGTTAGAACATCATTCAGAAACCTAAGTAAGGAGACATTTAGGGTGCTTTACACTGCCTACGTGAGGCCAGTCTTAGAGTATGCCGCCTCATCATGGAGTCCCCATCTGAAGAAGCATATAATGAAACTGGAAAAGGTTCAGAGGTTTGCAACGAGACTCGTCCCAGAGCTACGAGGGATGGGGTATAAGGAGCGCCTGAGGGAACTGTGCCTTACGACACTAGAAAGAAGAAGGGAGAGGGGGGACATGATAGAAACGTATAAGATACTCAGAGGGATTGACAGAGTGGACATAGACGAAATGTTCACGCGGAATAGTGACAGAACGAGGGGACATGGATGGAAGCTTGAAACTCAGATGAGTCACAGAGATGTTAGGAAGTTTCTTTTAGCGTGAGAGTAGTGGGAAAATGGAATGCACTTCAGGAACAGGTTGTGGAAGCAAATACTATTCATAATTTTAAAACCAGGTATGATAGGGAAATGGGACAGGAGTCATTGCTGTAAACAACCGAAGCTCGAAAGGCGGGATCCAAGAGTCAATGCTCGATCCTGCAGACACAACTAGGTGAGTACACACTTTATACGTATTTTATACGTATAAAAGACGACTTTATATAAATAGTTACAGTGTCACCTTTCTGTTACCAAATAAATGTCAGAAACGTTATGTGTTTACTGGGTTGTGATGATTCACCATGAAGAAGAAGAAGAGCGACATTTGTCTAAGACTGTGACATTGTGCAGGTTGAGGGTGGACCAGGAGAGGTGTACGAGCAGCTGCTGGGTGTGATCAGCCTGTGTGACGACACCCAGCAGGCAGGTCAGCTGTTGTGGTCAGGAGCGTCCCTGGAGCCCCTGGGATGCTGGAGCGTCTCCCCGCTGTGTCTGGCCGTCACCAGTAACCGGTGCAGGATCACCAGCCTCCTGCTGGCAGCTGGAGCACCGCTCACCACCACCTCCCACGGCCTCAACCTGCTGACACTAGCCTGGTGCTCCCCCGACGTCACTCTCCGTCTTCAGGTCACCATCACGCGGGTGAGTGTCCATCATACACCAGTTGCTATAGTGTCCACCATACACCAGATGGTATAGTGTCCACCATACACCAGTTGCTATAGTGTCCACCATACACCAGATGGTATAGTGTCCACCATACACCAGTTGCTATAGTGACCACCATACACCAGATGGTATAGTGTCCACCATACACCAGTTGCTATAGTGACCACCATACACCAGTTGGTATAGTGTCCACCATACACCAGCTGGTATAGTGTCCACCATACACCAGTTGCTATAGTGACCACCATACACCAGATGGTATAGTGTCCACCATACACCAGCTGGTATAGTGACCACCATACACAAGTTGGTATAGTGACCACCATACACCAGTTGGTATAGTGTCCATCATACACCAGTTGGTATAGTGACCACCATACACCAGTTGGTATAGTGACCACCATACACAAGTTGGTATAGTGACCACCATACACAAGTTGGTATAGTGTCCACCATACACAAGTTGGTATAGTGACCACCATACACAAGTTGGTATAGTGTACACCATACACCAGTTGCTAGTGTCCACCATACACCAGTTGGTATAGTGACCATCATACACCAGGTGGTATAGTGACCACCATACACCAGTTGGTATAGTGTCCACCATACACCAGGTGGTATAGTGTCCACCATACACCAGTTAATATAGTGTCCACCATACACCAGTTGCTATAGTGTCCCCCATACACAAGTTGGTATAGTGACCACCATACACCAGTTAGTATAGTGTCCACCATACACCAGTTAGTATAGTGTCCACCATACACCAGTTGGAATAGTGACCACCAAACAACAGTTGGTATAGTGACCACCATACACCAGTTAGTATAGTGTCCACCATACACGAGTTGGAATAGTGACCACCAAACACCAGTTGGTATAGTGACCACCATACACCAGTTAGTATAGTGTCCACCATAAACCAGTTAGTATAGTGTCCACCATATACCAGTTGGAATAGTGACCACCAAACAACAGTTGGTATAGTGACCACCATACACCAGTTGGCATAGTGTCCACCATACACCTGTTGGTATAGTGTCCACCATACACCAGATGGTATAGTGTCCACCATACACCAGTTAGTATAGTGTCTCCCATATACCAGTTGGAATAGTGACCACCATACACCAGTTGGTATAGTGACCACCATACACCAGTTGGTATAGTGTCCACCATACACCAGTTGGCATAGTATCCACCATACACCAGTTGGTATACTCTCCACCATACACCAGTTGCTATAGTGTCCATCATACACTATTTGGTATAGTCACCACTATACACCAGTTGGTATAGTGGTATAGTGTCCATCATACACCAGTTGGTATAGTGTCCACCATACACCAGTTGGTATCGTCTCCACCATACACCAGTTGGTATAGTGTCCACCATACACCAGTTGTTATAGTGACACAATACACCAGTTGGTATAGTGACCACCATACACCAGTTGGTATAGTGACCACCATACACCAGTTGGTATAGTGTTCACCATACACCAGTCCAACTGGTGTATGGTAAACACTATACTAACTGACACTATACCAACTGGTGTATGGTGGATACTATACACCTGGTTGATACCTGATTGATGGGGTTCTGGGAGTTCTTCTACTCCCCAAGCCCGGCCCGAGGCCAGGCTTGACTTGTGAGAGTTTGGTCCACTAGGCTGTTGCTTGGAGTGGCCCGCAGGCCCGCATACCCACCACAGCCCGGTTGGTCCGGCACTCCTTGGAGGAATAAATCTAGTTTCCTTTTGAAAATGTCCACGGTTGTTCCGGCAATATTTCTTATGCTTGCTGGGAGGACGTTGAACAACCGCGGACCTCTGATGTTTATACAGTGTTCTCTGATTGTGCCTATGGCACCTCTGGTCTTCACTGGTTCTATTCTACATTTTCTTCCATATCGTTTACTCCAGTACGTTGTTATTTTACTGTGTAGATTTGGTACTTGGCCCTCCAGTATCTTCCAGGTGTATATTATTTGATATCTCTCTCGTCTTCTTTCTAGTGAGTACATTTGGAGGGCTTTGAGACGATCCCAATAATTTAGGTGCTTTATTGCGTCTATGCGTGCCGTATATGTTCTCTGTATTCCCTCTATTTCAGCAATCTCTCCTGCTCTGAAGGGGGAAGTGAGTACTGAACAGTACTCAAGACGGGACAACACAAGTGACTTGAAGAGTACAACCATTGTGATGGGATCCCTGGATTTGAAAGTTCTCGTAATCCATCCTATCATTTTTCTGGCTGTCGCAATATTTGCTTGGTTATGCTCCTTAAACGTTAGGTCGTCAGACATTATTATTCCCAAATCCTTTACATGCTGTTTTCCTACTATGGGTACATTTGATTGTGTTTTGTACTCTGTATTATGTTTAAGGTCCTCATTTTTACCGTACCTGAGTACCTGGAATTTATCACTGTTAAACATCATGTTATTTTCTGATGCCCAGTCGAAAACTTTATTAATATCAGCTTGAAGTTTTTCAATGTCCTCAGCCGAGGTAATTTTCATACTGATTTTTGTGTCATCTGCAAAGGATGATACGAAGCTGTGACTTGTATTTTTGTCTATATCTGATATGAGAATAAGGAAATGCAGCGGTGTAAGGACTGTACCCTGAGGTACAGAGCTTTTAACTGCACTTGGACTAGATTTTATATGGTTGACAGTTACTCGCTGAGTCCTGTTTGACAGAAAACTGAGTATCCAGCGTCCTACTTTACCGGTTATTCCCATTGACTTCATTTTGTGTGCTATCACGCCATGGTCACATTTATCGAAAGCCTTTGCGAAGTCCGTGTATATCACATCAGCATTCTGTTTCTCTTCTAATGCCTCAGTGACTTTGTCGTAGTGCTCAAGTAGCTGTGAGAGGCACGATCTTCCCGCTCGAAATCCATGTTGGCCTGGGTTGAGAAGGTCATTGGTCTCCATGAAATTGGTGACCTGACTCCTAATCACTCTCTCAAATACTTTTATGATGTGCGATGTTAGTGCAACTGGTCTATAATTTTTTGCCAATGCTTTGCTCCCTCCCTTGTGTAGAGGGGCTATGTCTGCTACTTTAAGTGCATCTGGTATCTCCCCCGTGTCCAAGCTCTTCCTCCACACTATACTGAGTGCCTGTGCTACCGGCACTTTGCATTTCTTTATAAATATTGAATTCCATGAGTCTGGACCTGGGGCCGAGTGCATGGGCATGTTTTCAATTTCTTTTTCAAAATTTAGTGCGCTCGTGTTTATATCAGTTATATTTACAGGGGTTTGAATATCCCGCATAAAGAAATTGTCTGGATCTTCCACCTTCATGTTGTTTATTGGAGTGCTAAACATGTCCTCATACTGCTTTTTTAGGATTTCACTAATTTCTTTGTCATCCTCCGTGTATGAACCTTCACTTGTACGAATAGGTCCAATACTGGCAGTGGTTTTTGCTTTTGATTTCGCATATGAGAAGAAATATTTTGGAATTTTCTTTATTTCCTGAATGGCTTTCTGTTCTAACTGCCTTTCTTCAGTTTCATATGAGTGTTTCAATTTCCGCTCGATTTCTTCAATCTCCCTATTTAAATTATTCCTTCTTTGACGGGAAATTTGTGTCTGCATAAGCAGTTCCGTTATTTTTTCCTGCGTTTATAGTGTCGTCTGCGTTCTCTTTCTACGTTAGATCTCTTTCTGGCTTTCCTCAAAGGAACATGTTTCAGACAGACTTGATACGCTTCTGAAGTCAGTTTTTCTATTCCTTCTGTAGGACTTGTATTACTTAGAACAGTTCCCCATGGAATGTTTGTAAGTTCCCTGTTTATTATCTCCCAGTCTATCCTTTTATTATTAAAATTGAATTTACTGAATAGCCCCTCTCGCTTTATCTACGTTTTAGGTCTATTCTGAGTATTGATGGTCGTTTGCACTTCAATGAGTTTCTGATCTGAGTATGTGGTATTTGATATCGTAATGTCTCTGATATTGTCTTCATTGTTCGTAAAGACCAGATCTAGAATATTTTCATTTCTCGTTGGCTCCGATATCTGCTGATTGAGTGAAAATTTGTCACAGAATCTAAGTAGTTCTCTAATCTGTGGTTGGTTAGGTCCTGATAGATTTCCTGGTATAATATTATTGTTTGCTATTTTCCACCTGAGACTAGGCAAGTTGAAGTCACCTAGGAAGATAATATCAGGTATCGGGTTCTCCAAATTATCAAGGCTATTCTCTATTTTGCTTATCTGTTCTGTGAATTCCTCAGCCGTTGCATCTGGCGGTTTGCATATTAGTATAATCACTAAATTTATTTTCTCTATTTTTAATCCCAGTACCTCTACCACCTCATTTGTAACGTTTAGGAGCTCCGAGCATACAAGGTCTTCCCTAATATGCAGACCCACTCCTCCATGTGACCTAATTTTCCTATCACACCTGTATAGGTTATATCCTGGAATCCAGATCTCACTGTCTAACAATTCCCTTGCATGGGTTTCTGTGAAGGCTCCAAATACTGCATTTGACTCCGTGAGGAGGCCATTTATGAACTGTACTTTGTTGTTTGTTCTTGTTTTCAGTCCTTGTATGTTGGCAAAGATAAATGAGGTTACTCTATTAGTGATAGTTTGAATGGGAGACTTTTTCGGCAAGTCCATTATTCGTGGACATAATGAGTTTGTTCTGACCAGTACTGATTGTTGTAGGGCAGTTGTCTGTCGTAGTTGTAGTTCCCTTTCGGTGGGTAATTGTATCTGTAATTCTGGAATGCAAGTGGATCTGGCATCCAGTTCCATACACTCTCCATGCTGCTCCTTTTGAGTTCTCTGCCGGTCTGGTATAAAAAATTTATAGAGTTTCCTCAAAATTCATTATCCTGCTTACCACTCTTTATGTAGCGTTCCGTGCCTTTCACGTGAAAGTGTGGGCAGCTGAGGTCATAGCATTTTCTGTCCTCCAGTGAGGTTTGGCACATGTCAGGATGGAAAAACCTACATATTGATCCAAATCGACACTCACTTTTCATAAGCATATTTAAACATTTTTTGGGATGTTGGTAACTGCATTCTAATCCTTTCTTATTACCAGCATATCTATGTCTGCATATGCCCTTTGCATAAAATTTGCATAAGTCTGTCCTTCTGTTCTGAATTGCTCTATCGGGAACCGTCGTAGTGTCTGTACCTATCGAGCTGTCAGTGCTGTCTGTTACACTTTCTAGTTTACTGTCATCTACATCCTGGCCTACTGAGTCAGAGTTTACAACTTCCTGAGTTTCAGCCTCAGTTTCATCCCTGACTATAGCCTCCGCCCCTTGTATATTAGAATTGTTGTTCCTTTCTCACTCCTTCTGGATGGCTGGTAGACTTCCAATGAATGATGTTTTCCGATCATGCGTCATGTTATCTAGAAGGTTTTTTAGGATATTCCAAGCTGGCAGGTCATTTTTACACACCCTGAGCAAGTGACCAGCTCTCAGTGCCGTAGTGTTACTCACTCCTGTACAAGCCGAATGGAATCTAGTCTTACAGATATAACATTCAATTCCCGTTACCTTCGTCTTTAAGAAGTTGTTACAGTGGCCACAAATTTGTTTATTTACTCCCATATTGCCTTGTTTTGTTGTATATATCTATATATTTATAATATTATAAGTATATTGTATATTTGTAACAATATATATGTATATATATTTATATGTTTAATATTTATAATATTATATGTATACCATATATTTGTAATATTATGTATGTTATTTTGTTCAAACTTTATGGCAGGTACTTAGCGTAGGTAGCGAGGCTGGTCCCCCGGTCAGTACAGGTTACCTCTTGTGGCCCAGGTTGATGTCACCAGTTTCCAGTTACCCGATTTATAACCACTGATGCCGCCTCTTGCCACTATTTTATATTTCTAGTGTTCTATATTTATAATATTCACTTCCAACTTATATGTTGTTGTGATACCCGTTCCACATTACTGTTCCACGAATCACCGTTCACTATTTTTTTTTTCCTAATACACGCATGTACACAAAGCCTCGTGCACTGGCTCACACGCGGTCTCCCGTTTATTCTCTATTTAACACAAAGTTCTATTGTTAATGACTATTTTCAATTTTCCAGCGGGTCACTATGCACTTTGTTATGTCTGTAATCAGTAATCCACGGCAGTAGTCCTAAGAATCCCTGTTAATGTCACGATTTTAACGGAGCGCGCACGGTACGTCTTCCCCCTCCCTCGACCTCGACTATACACCAGTTCAGTGTATAGTGTCCACAGCCCACTATACCATACACCAGTTGGTATAGTGACCACCATACACCTGTTGGTGTAGTGTCCACCATACACCAGTTGGAATAGTGACCACCATACACCAGTTGGTATAGTGACCACCATACACCAGTTGGTATAGTGTCCACCATTCACCAGTTGGTATAGTGTCCACCATACACCAGTTGGTATAGTGTCCACCATACACCAGTTGGTATGGTGTTCACCTTACACCAGTTGGTATAATGTCCACCATACACCAGTTAGTATAGTGTCCACCATACACCAGTTGGAATAGTGACCACCAAACACCAGTTGGTATAGTGACCACCATACACCAGTTGGTATAGTGACCACCATACACCAGATTCTATAGTATCCACCATACACCAGTTAGTATAGTGTCCACCATACACCAGTTGGTATAGTGTCCACCATTCACCAGTTAGTATAGTGTCCACTATACACCAGTTGGAATAGTGTCCAACATAAACCAGTTGGTATAGTGTCCACCATATACCAGTTGGTATAGTGACCATCATACACCAGTTGGTATAGTGACCATCATACACCAGTTGGTATAGTAAGTAAGTAATTATCAACAAGAAGGCACCAAACCGGGAAGGCTATGTAGCACCATGAAATGCGTGGGATAATCAGAGGGCGCTAAATATCACCAAGGATGCCAATACGAGAACAGAAACGCATAAGGCGAACGATATCAAAAGTATCCGAGTGACGAAGAATACTATCGAGAGAAGCGACCGCGGGGGAAGGTCGGAAAACAAGACACATGCTTGTCCTGTAAGTCAGGACATTCAAGAAGGACATGCACGACCTTAAGAGGGACAATGCAATTAGGTCAATAAGGAGCAGGGCGGCGCTCCATCAAGTGACCATGAGTTAAGCGAGTATGGCCAATACGCAACCTCGCCAGAGTTGTTTCCCACCGCCGGTTATGGTGGTAGGAGGACGGCCACGAGGACACACAACTTTTAAGAGAACGTAATTTGTTACCAGTAACAGACGACCAACAAGCCTGCCAACGGGTAAGGATGGAGGAATGGATAACCGGGTAAAAGTCGGAATAAGGAATACCTCTACGAGAGATGGGACAGAAGCGGACAGCTTCCCTAGCAGCAGCATCCGCACGCTCATTTAAAGAGACACCAATATGGCTGGGAACCCAACAAAACTCAACCGAGTTAAATTTACTGTGAACAAGAAACAGCCAATGCTGGATCTCGACAATCACTGGATGAAACGGATTAAAGGACCCGAGAGCCATGAGGGCACTACGAGAGTCAACAACAACTACAAAGAAAGATTGACAACAAGAGAGCAGGAGACGAAGAGCATAGAGAATAGCATAAAGCTCTGTTGTGAAGATACTAGCCTCCGGAGGTAAGCGACACATATAAGTGTGATCTGGAAAAACAACAGAGTAGCCAACACCGTCCGCAGACTTCGACCCATCAGTGAAGACGGAAACGGAGTGGGAGTGAGAAGAAAAGTGCTCACATAGTTTTAGAACCGTAGGAGGGGTAAAAGCTTTAGGGATGCGGGTCAAGGACGTACAAAACTGCGGAAGGGGGACTCTCCACGGGGGCAAAGAAGGAACTACACGAGGAGAAATATTAGAAATACGAATGGAAAGAGAATCCTGTAAGCGAGATAACCGGACAAAAAGAGGGAGGTGGTGAAGAGGAACAGGAACCGCAGGAGGGGTAAAAGTTAAAGCACGACAGAGGCGAGAGGAAGGCTGTTGCAAGGACCGAGCAAGATAGCGAAGACAGTAGCGATCACGGCGGTCCTGGAGAGATAGGAACCCAGTGTCAACATACAAGCTAAGGACGGGAGTCGAACGAAAGGCACCAGAACTGAGGCGCAACCCATTATGGTGCAAAGCATCAAGACGGCAAAGAGTGGGAGGAGAAGCACACGAGTAAGCAGGGACAACTATAATCGAGCTTAGACAGGACAAGAGAGAGGAATGTAAAGCAAGGAGAGTGCACCTATCCGCTCCCCAAAAAGTATGGGACAATACCCAAAGGCGGGTAAGGGCCTTAGAGCCCTCAACGCTGAGGTAAGAGATATGGGGAGACCAAGACAAACGAGTGTCAAAGAATAACCTCAAAAGCTTCGCGGAATCTTTGTAATCAAGGGGATGACCATAAAGTGACAAAGAGGGACGAAGAATGACCCGTTTCCGAGTAAAAGTCATGGCACAAATCTTAGTAGTAGAGAACTTGAAGAAATGATCGGTGGCCCAAGACGACACGGCATCTATCGCAAGTTGAAGCCGGCGTTGAAGGAGAGGCGAATCATCACCCTGACAGCAAAGGGTAAGATCATCGACATAGAGAGCGGAGAAGGCGCCTGAAGGAAGAGAGGAAAGAAGACGATTGAGAGCAACCAGAAAAAGATTAGTGCTCAGAACACTACCCTGGGGCACACCTTCGTATTTGTGAAAAGAGGCAGAGAGAGCGGTACCAAGGCGCACCCGAAAGGAACGATGAGAGAGGAAGCTGCGGAGATAGAGACGGAGATGACCACGAATGCCAAAAGAATGAAGCTGGGATAGAATATGATATCGCCAAGTGGTGTCGTAAGCCTTTTCTAGGTCAAAAAGAACAGCAACAACGGAGGTCTTCGCAGCAAAAGCAGTACGAATATAGACCTCCAAGTTCACCAGGACATCTGTTGTGCTGAGGCACCCAGTTGGTAGAGTGACCACCATACACCAGTTGGTATAGTGTCCACCATATACCAGTTGGTATAGTGACCACCATACACCAGTTGGTATAGTGACCACCATACACCAGTTGGTATAGTGACCACCATACACCAGTTGGTATAGTGACCACCATACACCAGTTGGTATAGTGACCACCATACACCAGTTGGTATAGTGTCCACCATACACCAGTTGGTATAGTGACCACCATACACCAGTTGGTATAGTGTCCACCATACACCAGTTGGTATAGTGTCCACCATACACCAGTTGGTATAGTGACCACCATACACCAGTTGGTATAGTGACCACCATACACCAGTTGGTATAGTGTCCACCATACACCAGTTGGTATAGTGACCACCATACACCAGTTGGTATAGTGTCCACCATACACCAGTTGGTATAGTGACCACCATACACCAGTTGGTATAGTGACCACGATACACCAGTTGGTATAGTGACCACCTTATATAGTTGGTATAGTGTCCACCATACACCAGTTGGTATAGTGATCATCATACTATATTAAAGGGAACCGGCGGCTGAGTGGAGAGAACAGTGGGCGAGTGATCCTGTGGTCCCGGGTTCGATCCCGGGCACCGGCAAGAAACGATGGGCAGAGTTTCTTTCACCCTGATGCGTCTGTTACCTAGCAGTAAATTGCCTGGGAGTTAGTCAGCTGTCACGGGCTGCTTCCTGGAGTTTGAGGCCTGGTCAAGGACCGGACCGAGGGGATACTAAAGCCCCGATATCATCTAGAGATAACCTCTCAAGATAGATCATACACCAGTTGGTATAGTGACCACCATATACCAATTGGTATAGTGACCACCATACACCAGGTAGTATAGTGACCACCATACATCAGTTGACATACTGTCCACTACACAGCAGTTGGTATAGTGACCAACATACACCAGTTGGTATAGTGACCACCATACACAAGTTGGTATAGTGACCACCATACACCATTTGGTATAGTATCCACCATACACCAGTTGGTATAGTGACCACCATACACAGGTTGGTATAGTGTCCACCATACACCAGTTGGTATAGTGTCCACCATACACCAGTTGGTATAGTGTCCACCATACACCAATTGGTATAGTGACCACCATACACCAGTTGGTATAGTGACCACCATACACCAGTTGGTATAGTGACCACCATACACCAGGTAATAGTGACCACCATACACCAGTTGGTATAGTGACCACCATACACCAGTTGGTATAGTGACCACCATACACAAATTCTCATAGTGATCACCATATACCAGTTGGTATAGTGACCACCATACATCAGTTGACATACTGTCCACTATACAGCAGTTGGTATAGTGACCAACATACACCAGTTGGTATAGTGACCACCATACACCAGTTGGTATAGTGACCACCATACACAAGTTGGTATAGTGACCACCATACACCAGTTGGTATAGTGACCACCATGGACCAGTTGATATAGTGACCACCATACACAGATTGGTATAGTGTCCACCATACACCAGTTGGTATAGTGACCACCATACACCAGTTGGTATAGTGTCCACCATACACTAGTTGGTATAGTGACCACCATACATCAATTGGTATAGTGTCCACCATACACCAGTTGGTATAGCAACCACCATACACCAGTTGGTATAGTGACCACCATACACCAGTTGGTATAGTGACCACCATGCACCAGTTCGTATAGTGACCACCATACACAAATTCTCATAGTGATCACCATATACCAGTTGGTATAGTGACCACCATACATCAGTTGACATACTGTCCACCATACACCAGTTGGTAGAGTGTACACCATACACCAGTTGGTATAGTGTCCACCATACACCAGTTGCTACAGTGTCCACTATACACCAGTTGGTATAGTGATCAACATACACTAGTTGCTATAGTGTCCACCATACACCAGTTGGTATAGTGTACACTATACACCAGTTGCTACAGTGTCCACTATACACCAGGTGGTATAGTGATCATCATACACAAGTTGGTATAGTGACCACCATACACCAGTTGGTATAGTGTCCACCATACACCAGTTGGTATAGTGTACACCATACAGAAATTGATATAGTGACAACCATACACCAGTTGGTATAGTGATCATCATACACTAGTTGCTATAGTGTCCACCATACACCAGTTGGTATAGTGTCCACCATACACCAGGTGGTATAGTGACCACCATACACCAGGTGGTATAGTGACCACCATTCACCAGTTGGCATAATGACCACCATACACCAGTTGTTATAGTGTCCACCATACACCAATTCTTATGATGACCACCATACACCAGATGGTATAGTGACCAACATACTCCAGTTGGTATAGTGACCACCATACACAAGTTGGTATAGTGACCACCATACACCAGTTGGTATAGTAACCACCATGCACCAGTTGATATAGTGACCACCATACACAGATTGGTATAGTGTCCACCATACACCAGTTGGTATAGTGTCCACCATACACCAGTTGGTATAGTGTACACCGTACAGAAATTGATATAGTGACCACCATACACCAGTTGGTATAGTGACCACCATACACCAGTTGGTATAGTGTCCACCATACACCAGTTGGTATAGTGTCCATACACAAGTTGGTATAGTGTCCACCATACACCAGTTGGTATAGTGTCCACCATACACCAGTTGGTATTGTGTACACCATACACCAGTTGGTATAGTGTCCACCATACACAAGTTGGTATAGTGTCCACCATACACCAGTTGGCATAATGACCACCATACACCAGTTGGTATAATGACCACCATACACCAGTTGGCATAATGACCACCATACACCAGTTGGTATAGTGTCCACCATACACAAGTTGGTATAGTGTCCACCATACACCAGTTGGTATAGTGTCCACCATACACCAGTTGGTATAGTGTCCACCATACACCAGTTGGTATAGTGTACACCATACACCAGTTGGTATAATGTCCACCATACACAAGTTGGTATAGTGACCACCATACATAAGTTGGTATAGTGTCCACCATACACCAGTTGGTATAGTGTCCACCATACACCAGTTGGCATAATGACCACCATACACCAGTTGGTATAGTGACCACCATACACCAGTTGGTATAGTGACCACTATACACCAGTTGGTATAGTGTCCACCATACACAAGTTGGTATAGTGACCACCATACATAAGTTGGTATAGTGTCCACCATACACCAGTTGGTATAGTGACCACCATACACCAGTTGGCATAATGACCACCATACACCAGTTGGTATAGTGACCACCATACACCAGGTGGTATAGTGACCACCATTCACCAGTTGGCATAATGACCACCTGTTACGGCCCTCTCGGGTCGCAACGGGGTTCGTACTCTGATGTTATTAGAGGAAGTTGTATCCGGCCCCAAGCCAGTAGTGGCTTTCAAGGGATGAGATCCGTGATGCAAGTAACTTAAAAGGGGAAGGGAAATAAAGGCAACAACTTAAGATTATAATTATTACCATCACCAAATAAATAATATATAAAAGGTTACTCAGGGGGAGGGGTATTAACTCTGCACAAGGGAATTACACAATCGTCTTCTCCTGAAGACTCTGGATCCAAACTCTCGGTGCCAAGTCCTCGGTGCTTTCGTGGCCTCACAACGAATCCTTCGACCAAGCTGAGTCTACCCCAAACACAGGCCAGCCAAGACACAGGTCCACTGGGGGCACCGCCGTGGAGGCCGTCAACCACAAGTCCAGCAGGTCTGCTGGCAGGTTCCGGATCAGCAACGCTGGTCAGGCCACTCCACGAGCGATACTAGGGTAGCACCCTAGTCAGGAGCCTCGTGTGATACCACAAATCACTCTTCTGTCCTCAATACCCCAGTGGATAATCGTCTCCAGCAGTCGGTCCCGGGAACGACGATCCTTTCAACTGCTACTTCACTGGCAGGGTAACACCACAGTGTTCTTCCGGGGGACGACTTCACAGCTGCTGCAGCAAAGCACAAGATATGGAGACGGCTGCCTTGGGTAGACTGACTCAACTTCCATCACAGCAGTCCCAGGTCGACTCTGTAAGCAGACACATCATCAATAACAGGGACACACTAAAGCACCCCACTTACAGGCTCAGACACAAACGCCCGACGTATCCACTCCATAGATGGCGTTGTCGTCTGAGCACCACCTCACCAGAGGTCAGCAGTGGCGGTGTTGTGTGCTGAACAGGACTGGAAACTGGTCCTTGTGGCCGGTACACTTTGTCCTCACCAGGTGTTGTCGTCCATTTGGTGGGGGTTTCGGGAGCTGACCCACAGATGGCGTGGTCGTCACTGCTCCAGGCTCGGACGCTGGATCCGGGTCCGTAACACCTCCCCACCAAAAAGAATTTGGTTTGGGTTTCCAGAAAGAGAATTACAAACCAAATTAGTACGGCGACACAACTGCAAATGGACTCACATGTTTTATAAACTGGAACGGCGAGGCTGTCTCGTCCACAGAACTGTCCTACTGGACAATTCCGGCACAACGGGAACTTGCAGATAGAAGACGATGATCTGTCTGAAGTAGTCTTCCACACTTCCACTGCGATGCCAAGCAGGGGCATCATCTCACACCTCTCGAGTAAGGATCGGTGTAGACACGATGTGGGGCGACTCGACACTTCCCTGTGTCGTGGCACCGATGATGGCTGGTCCCAGACGGTATTTCTAGTACCGGTCCGGTGGTCCTTCAGGGAGACGGGAACCTGGAATACAGGGGTCTGATAATTCAGAGTGATAGCGACAGTGGGTAAGTCAATACTTACTGCATACGCCTCTACTAGGCTTACACCTAGTTTCAACAGGGCTGCTTGCACACCGAAGACGGCATTCGCTCTGCCCACGTCAGGTCGACCAACGTTCCGTATAACGCTGTATTGAGGCTCAGCAATCACGCGGGGGGTGTCAACCTGTCGGAAACAGTCACTCATATTATCATTTCTCGTACCTCCTGTATCTACCATTACCTTCCAGGTCCCTTCTTCAACTGCAACATTCACTGTGCACGTCTCCAATCCCTGGGACCTCTTCATGGTGTTCACGGGAGCCATCATCCTTCGGGTCTTCCACTGGTCCTTACTGAGAACAAGAATCAAAAATACCGCTAAGAAACATTTGGTTAACTTAGGGACGAGTTTCCTGAGCTTGAAATGTCCATAGCCGGCTACATCCATTAGCCTGGTTTGGACCAAAGAGGGCACTAGACCTTTCGAACACACCTCACATACCTCTGGCGTCTGGGGAATCTCTGGCCGGTTCAATGAACGCTGTACCTTGCCATACCGCAAGTACACATCCGCCTTCGCTCCAGACTCGTTGGTATTCGTGGGTGCCTGCACACTAGGCCTCTCTTCTTGCCCAGTTACCTCTGCTTTTGTAACCGCATGTTCCTCGTCGGGAGAAGAATCAGGAGACACTGTTAGAATACTGTCGATCTGCGGGTGAGAGGACAAATTAAACATGTTTAAATCCGGGTCTGTTTTTACCTGGACATTACCACTGCCTGCCGTTACCTCAGACCTTGCTGTTCTGGCTGACTCGTCCGCGACCTTGGGAAGATTGATGCTCCAATCTGTCACCAAGTCGTTGGCTAGTACCACGTCAATCCCAGCCACAGGGAGGGTATCGACTACTGCCAACGCACATGTGCCGCTGAAATAAGGAGAGTCGAGATGTACTGGCACTAAGGGGGCGATGTACTGCGTCCTTGGAAACCCAACCAGGACAACCTCTTGTCTCCCATCCACACACTCCCTCGGGTAACGAGTCTCTCACGATCAGGGACTGGGCTGCTCCACTATCTCTGAGCACTACAACTGATCTACCAGTATGATCACTCGATACATACCCGCTTGAAGTGTGAGGGGCAAACAAACTTGGTCCTTCCTGCGTCGTCGTCGACTGGCTTCCTGCTGGTGGTGTAACACAGCTCATCATCATCACCTCCCTACGTGCGCCGCCACCTCTTCTTCCTCGGCACATAGCAGCTACATGCCCTTTCTGCCCACAAGTCCAGCACACCACGTTCCTCCTCGGACTCCGGTGTTTCGGACTGCTAGGACTAGTCCTTCGAGGGCTACTTGGGGGCGTCTTCTTAGCGCTTTGTGGGACGGGTCTTTCCTCTTCGTCATGAGGTCTGTCAGACCGGCGTTGGTAATGCCTTGGGACGTACTTAGCAGACGGCCTATGAGTCAGGATGTATTCCTCAGCCATTGTGGCTGCTGCACTCTAGGTCTCTACCTGCTGTTCCTCTAAGTACGTCTTCAGGTCTCCAGACAAACAATCCTTGAAGTCCTCTAGCAGTATAAGCTGCCTGAGGTCTTCTTTGGTCTCCACCTTCCGAGAGGTACACCACTCCTGAAAAAGTCGCTCCTTGATTGTGGCGAATTCGGTAAAAGTGTGCTCTGAGGTCTTTTTCAGGTTTCTGAACTTCTGCCTGTAAGCCTCAGGTACCAATTGGTACGCCATGAGTACCACTTTCTTCACCTGGTCATAATCGCCGGAGTCGTCGAGGGATAACGTAGAGTAGGCGATTTGGGCCTTCCCAGTCAAAACTGACTGTATCATGATGGCCCAATTCTCCCTTGGCCACTCCAAAGAGGCAGCGACTTTCTCGAAGGCTGCAAAGAACTTTGACACTTCCTTCTCATTGAATTTGGGGACCATTTTGATGTTCCTTACCGGATCGAAACTGCTGGCTTCCGTCGTTGGCCTCCGACCACCTAACCGTAATACTTCTAGCTCATGTTGTCTCTCTCTCTCTCTCTCTCTCTCTCTCTCTCTCTCTCTCTCTCGCTCTTCTTTCCTTTCTTCCAATTCTAAACGCCTCATCTCCATTTCTTTATCTTTTAATTCTCGTTCTGATTCTAACTTCTTCCATTCTATCTCGCGATTTATTTCCAAGGCACGCATTTTGACTGTCAGCAAGCTAATATTCAGCTCACCTGCATCGTTGTCAGTGTCACTGCCTTTATCTTCCTTTTCAGTGGAAGCAACTTCTTCACTTTCCTTGGTACCTAGTGCCTCACTTTCTTGTTTTTCTTCGGCCTTCAAATGCCGGTGAACCTTGGATAAGATCTCCACACGGGAATCACTGGCACGGATCTTTATCTCCAAGTAGGCACTAACTAGCACTAGTTCCGGTTTGCTCAGATACTTTAATCTGGCAAGACAGTCCTCTCTGTTCAGAAAAGCCTGCACATCGTCCAGATCATCGATGGTAGCTTTTTCTGCCATTGTCACAGATGGAACACTTAGCACTTAACACACCGCTTTCACTTTAGCACTTAATGCACCGAGCACTGTTCTACGCCAATATTGCACTTTATCGCACCAAACACTGCACTTGCCAATATTGCACGTAATTACTTCGGGCACCGCACTACGCAATATTGCACTGAATCACAGCGAACACTTTGCTCTACAATATTGCACTGAATCACGCCGAGCACCGCACTACACAATATTGCCCTTAATCGCTTAATCACAGCTGGCACCGCACTGCACAATATTGCACTTTGTCACTCCGAGCACCGCACAGGACGTATAACGTCACAATCGTCACACACAGGGGGAATTATATACAGGGATTACGCCACTTCACCATCCCTGTCAAACATACTTAACAAGGGGACGGATCCCGCTGGGGATGCCAATTATGTTACGGCCCTCTCGGGTCGCAACTAGGTTCGTACTCTGATGTTATTAGAGGAAGTTGTATCTGGCCCCAAGCCAGTAGTGGCTTTCAAGGGATGAGATCCGTGACGCAAGTAACTTAAAAGGGGAAGGGAAATAAAGGCAAAAACTTAAGATTATAATTATTACCATCACCAAATAAATAATATATAAAAGGTTACTCAGGGGGAGGGGTATTAACTCTGCACAAGGGAATTACACAATCGTCTTCTCCTGAAGACTCTGGATCCAAACTCTCGGTGCCAAGTCCTCGGTGCTTTCGTGGCCTCACAACGAATCCTTCGACCAAGCTGAGTCTACCCCAAACACAGGCCAGCCAAGACACAGGTCCACTGGGGGCACCGCCGTGGAGGCCGTCAACCACAAGTCCAGCAGGTCTGCTGGCAGGTTCCAGATCAGCAACGCTGGTCAGGCCACTCCACGAGCGATACTATGGTAGCGCCCTAGTCAGGAGCCTCGTGTGATACCACAAATCACTCTCCTGTCCTCAATACCCCAGTGGATAATCGTCTCCAGCAGTCGGTCCCGGGAACGACGATCCTTTCAACTGCCACTTCACTGGCAGGGTAACACCACAGTGTTCTTCCGGGGGACGACTTCACAGCTGCTGCAGCAAAGCACAAGATATGGAGACGGCTGCCTTGGGTAGACTGACTCAACTTCCATCACAGCAGTCCCAGGTCGACTCTGTAAGCAGACACGTCATCAATAACAGGGACACACTAAAGCACCCCACTTACAGGCTCAGACACAAACGCCCGACGTATCCACTCCATAGATGGCGTTGTCGTCTGAGCACCACCTCACCAGAGGTCAGCAGCGGCGGTGTTGTGTGCTGAACAGGACTGGAAACTGGCCCTTGTGGCCGGTACACTTTGTCCTCACCAGGTGTTGTCGTCCATTTGGTGGGGGTTTCGAGAGCTGACCCACAGATGGCGTGGTCGTCACTGCTCCAGGCTCGGATTCTGGATCCGGGTCCATTACACCACCATACACCAGTTGGTATAGTGACCAACATACTCCAGTTGGTATAGTGTCCACTATACACCAGTTGTATAGTGTCCACCATACACCAGTAGGTATAGTGACCACCATACACCAGTTCTAATAGTGTCCACCATACACCATTTGCTAGTGTCCACTAAACACAAGATGGTATAGTGTCCACTAAACACAAGATGGTATAGTGTCCACTAAACACAAGATGGTATAGTGTCCACTATACACCAGTTGGTATAGTGATCACAATACACCAGTTGGTATAGTGATCACCATACACCAGTTGCTATAGTGACCACCATACACCAGTTGATATAGTGTCCACCATACACAAGTTGGTATAGTGACCACTATACATAAGTTGGTATAGTGACCAACATACACCATTGTTGAGCAGGTGAGCAGGAGGAAAACTTAGAGGAAGGTAAAAGTAAAGTGAAAGATAGCGGTAAAAATGGGTATGAAAGGGTAATAATAGGTGTAATTGGAACGAAATAGATGATAAAAGAAAAAGACGAACAAAGACAAAAATTGAGGGGAAGGCTTATGTTAGATTACGGTTGTTAGAAAGTTTAGAGCATTTCTGTATATAATGTGAAAAGGAAGAGTCAACAGCAACAAAACCAGGGCTAAGGTTCATGTTGGGTCTATGTGTATCAGAGCCGATTCTACAAGACTGCGTCTGTGTAGAGTAGAGGCATGAAAGATTAATTTAGAAGATCAATCAATACGATGATTAGAATCCCTGACATGGCAGAAGAGAGCATTGTTTGTGTCGGCAGACTTAAAACTTCTTGTGTTCCTTAACTCTGTCATTAAGTGTACGACCAGTTTCACCAAAGTACTGGAGAGAACAAGACGAGCAGGAAATAGAATAGACACCAGCAGCATTAGAAGCAGGAGGAGCAGTGTGAACCTGATTACTACTGTGTTAGTTTGTCGATAGGCAGCTTTGTTGTAAGAGTACGAATGGTATTAGTAAGATTTTTGAGTTCAGATGTGAAGTGAAGCCAGAGCACAGTGGTACTAGTGTTGAATATAGGTTTGGGATGAAAGAAATTTTGTTTAGCTTTAGAATAAGCGCAGTTGATAAACTGTAAGGAGGTTAACCAAGGCGAGAGAAAGATTTGTAAATAAAGAATATTTCAGAATCAAGAAACTGAGGGTCGCTGATGCGTAGAGCGCAGAGGAAGAGAAAGACGAGGACACTTTTCTTAACAGAAGGAGGATGGTAATAAAAGAAGTGAATGTACATGTCACTATGCATAGATGTGCGGTAGACAGAGAAAGAGAAGCCAGACATAGAGATGTGGACATGAACGTCAAGAAAAGGAAGGAGGGAATTAGATTCTCATTCAACTTTGAACTGGATGGAAGGAGACAGATTGTTAAGAGAGGAGAGGAAAGGCTAGAAAAGACTGAGGTCATGAGGCCATAAAGCCCAATTGTCATCAACATAGCGAAGCCAGAGAGAGGGACGAGAATCAATAGTGGAAAGAAGAACAGTTTCGAAAGATTCTATGCAGAGATTGGCAAGAATAGGGGAGAGAGAGGAACCCATAGTGCCACCAAAAGTTTGAGAGAAGTTTTGACCGTTGAAAGAGAAGGAGTTAGAGTCAACACAGAGTCTAATGAGTTCGATGAAGACGTCAGTGGGGAGTTGGAAGTTTAATGTCAACCAATATTTTTTTTGCTAGTTGTATATGAAAAGGACTACAATTGTTCCATGTTTCAGTACTGCAGCTAAATAGGAGGGGAGATTTAATTTTTTTTCAACGAATATTACATTTTCAAGTGAGTTAAAACCTTTTACCTTTTCAGATGTAATCATTTTATGACACTTTTCTGACACATTAACATATAAAAAAGGATCTGTAGGAGGGGATTTTCCAAAACACCTTTAGTTTTCCTAATACAAATAGTCAAAGTTCCCTCCAAAAATAATGCAATAATTAATATATCATGTTTATTGCTATTATAAAATCAATAAATGAACTTAGGAAAAAACGCTACCTACAGATTTTAGAGACATAAACTTTACATATAAGGTGCAAGTTTCATGTAAACTGAATAAAAATGAAAGAGTACCAACATTTTATGTTACTTGAAAAAAAAAAAAAAAATAGAGTCTAAGGTGCTGCCATCTGTGGCTGAGGTTGACATTAACCAATTTCCTCCAAAATTGGCACCCTTACAGATAGGTTTACGTGCAGTCAGGTGTATAAGTTTCATGCAAATCATCCGATAAACAAATATGAAAAATAGAATTGAAAAAAAAAATAATTTCTTTTAACTTATTTTTTTTAATAAAACTAATAAAAAGGGGGTACCACCTCTGGTGCAATTATAGGGACCCACAGCCTCAGAGAAGGGAACACAGAGCATTCAGGGAAAAACTTACCATTTAACTCTGAATACATAAGAGTGTTCGCTTCTCCTACCACCCCCTTTTTTTTATGGTGTACACTTTATTATGCAAGGTCATACAGTTACATAACTGATTTTATACAAAAAATTAACATTAAGAGGACACAAAAAAAAGTTCGCTTCCTAAATGCTGTAGATTTCCTCGAACTCCTCCGACGCCGGGCAGGAACCGAGGATGCAGCGAGCATTCCCCCTCTGGATCGCGACACCGAGGCGCTGAAAGAGAAAACTTGCTGCTCTAGGGTCTCTTGTGGTGTCAATGAGCTTGGAACCAAGATCCTTAAGAAACCTTCTTGCACTCTCTCCCCATGGGCCTAGGGTCTCAGACCCTATTGGAACGAAGTTGTACCGGTGATCTAATTGCCTGTACTTGGCTGACTTGTCTCTGCGTGTCGCCGCGGCTCCTGCTGTGCCGGCAGAGAGGTTGATGTATGTGGTTGCCAGGGTGGATACACAAGTATAGTCCCATGCCAACTGTCTGCCACCCTTCCACGGACGCAGTGTGATTCCATCTGGTCGGCCGGCAAAGCTAACAGAGTCACGGTTCAGTAGGTTGCGGGGCTCTCTCTCCGCTGGACACTGAGCAGAGGTAAGGCTTCTTTTAATGATGTCATTGACTTCGTCGTGTCTAGTGTGCCAACCACCAGATTTTCCACAGTGCAGGCCATGCAATCCATATTCGTCAGCATCTGCCTCATCGCAAATACACCTATGAACAGTGTGGATAGGGGCAGCAAGACGGAGAGCGACTGCAATACGGAGCTCCTGCGGATCAAGACGTGTGCCTGTCGCAGACATAGGGACTGCCAAAAGGAAGTCCCCTGCATGGGGAGCCTGCACAGCTGTGAGGCGTGCACGATCACTGGGGGTTGTTGTTGCCTCCAGCAAAGCTGTGGCTTCTTTGTCTACAATGGGACTGTCCCAACTGGATTGTTTCTTGGCTTTCGGTATGGCTGGTCTGAGTGCTGGGTCTGCCATGGCACCCCATTTCGTGTCGCATTCCATGTAGTGGGGGTCCTGTATCCCCGCTACATCACTCAGGGTGTCAGGTAGAATTTCCTTAACCAGGTCATCTTATGCTGAGGAGGAAGACAAAAATTAATTATATATATATTTTTAATATATGCTATTGTGATAGCTGAGAGTCATAGACATGATTTCAGTTGACACCTGTGTTAGATAATCGTTTTTGACCATTTTCGAAAATTTTTGACACATAATTCAATATTTTTTTTTTCTCTCTTCCTGTTTATGCTACGATGCTGAAACTTGGACCAGATGAAATACTGTTTATATACAACTCGTCAAAAAAGTTTAATTGAAATAAAACCAGTTTTCATTTATTGCATATTTTGATCTAAGGCCTCTAGGGGAACATTAATAAACAGAGAGTCATGAGAGTCAGAGAAACCTGGAACTTTTCACATCCAAGTCTATATTTGCGTGTTGTAGATGTCCCCCCACACCCAAAGATTCTGTAGCTATCTGAGTCGAACCAGAGACCCAAAGATTTCACCAATTTATTGGGGCGGTTTCCATAGTCTCTCCCATATGTTTCAGTCTGGGCTTGATTGTCACAATATTTTGGTGGACTAGGGAATTGGTTTGGATCACTTACTCTATTAAAAAAATCAAATTCTGTTTGCATTACCCTTAGTAGTGTGCCTAATCTAGAGTATTGAGGAGTATCAATAGCCAAGGTCCGAGGAGGTTCTGGTGTCTCAGTGGGAACAGTGACATTGGCCACTAAGTCTTGTGGCTTTTGTTCAGGCCACTGGCCACTGATTAGCCAATAGGGACCATTGAACCACATCTCTGCTTTGGTTAATTGCCTTAATGTCAATACTCTTGAAAGGTAGTCAACTGGATTTTCCTTGGGCCATGGTACCCGAAAATCCGATGAAAAATGGAATATTTACGAAAAATTACGAAAAATACTACAACGTTCTGGCAACACTGTGGTCCAAACCGTTTAATGATATCTTGAAAAATAACGTAATTAGAGTCAAATTTCCCGCTGCAACTTTCGTGAATCTGGTCTTCGCGCGTGAGTGCGCCGCGGGGTATTGTATCTTACGTTGTAGATGTCTTATTTTTCGTAATAACGTTGAAAATAACATGTTATGCATAAAATGAATATAAACTCACACAAATGGCAACAGTATCGTGTGAGTGAGAGGGTGGTGCCGTCAGTGACTGCGTGTCTCTCATGGAGAGAGGATGTATGCTGACGCGCTCACACAATATCTCCCAGAACATGCTATTTTTGCTATTTGTACTGCAATATGACTTACCAAACGAACAAGAGAAAAGCATTGACAGCTAGATGCATGCGAGCTCTCCATACGAGCTGGCCGCAATGCGTAAATCACCAGTCACGAGTGACCGCAGGTAGAGTAACTTGTCGCGCGCGCTACGCAACTCCAACTTTTACAACTAGATCTGCCTTCACAGCCTTTATTTATTATTCAATTTACATGAAACTTGCACATTATATGTAGAGTTTACGCATCTAAAAACTCTAGTATGTTTTCTTATCTACGTAAATTTATTGATTTTATAAATAATGATACACTTCATTTTGTTGCATACGTTTTTGGGAAACTTTTAAAAATCTGTATTAAAACACTAAATACATCTGGGATAAAGATCATACTACCAAATCTTTATTATATAGTAAGGTCATAGCGAGTGTCGTAGAAATGATTTTGGTTCACAATTGTGGGCTGTGAAAGCAATTGAACATTGTTGAAAAATATTTTTTTTTTTTCTCCTTCTCTATTTAGGCTGAGATGCTGAAACTTGGCCTAGGTGCAGCACCTTTCACATGTATCAGGATAATAAATTACGAATACCCTACAACAACTTTAATATTTCGGGGGAGATGCCCCCTTATGGGCACATGTCTTAGCTTGTACCCTGCTGACAACTCTCTTATTTCCTACACGATTATTCACGTAAGGGGTTTTGTTATGGTTATTTCTTACCCATTACAGGATTGCCTCATTATCTGACCACACCACTGTCTTAGTGAAGTGGAGATTACTTAGTGGTCAGGCAATGAGCCAAGCGAACTCCTATCAATAAAGCTGTCAATTCCATTTGTGTCAATGACCGTTTCATAAACGGTGCCACTCTAGCTTTAGATGTGAGCAGTGTGGCCTGCTCATTGGTCACTAGATAGGCTACAGTGCCATATACCTTTCCTGAAGCATCACAGAACACATGCAGCATGATAGGTTGATTAGGGCTAATAGTATTGTGAGAGAACTTAAGGTTGCTTAGGATACTTTGATCTGTTGTCAACTGCTGCCACCTTTCCTGCAAGTCATTGGCAACAGATCATCCCAACCTAATTTGTTTCGGAAGCACTCCTGCATGAGGCGTTTGCCCTTAATTAAATATATTAATTATATTAGAATTATTTAATAAATTTAATTAATTCTAAATTATTAATTAATAAATATATTAATTAGAAAATATATTAATTCAGGAAAACTTGGCTTATTAGGCAAATCGAGCCTTGCCGAGTACGACGTTCTGGCTACTAGGTACAACATTTATATATATATATATATATATATATATATATATATATATATATATATATATATATATATATATATATATTTATATATATATTTATATTTATATATATATATATATATATATATATATATATATATATATATATATATATATATATATAACTGAAAACTCACACCCCAGAAGTGACTCGAACCCATACTCCCAGAAGCAACGCAACTGGTATGTACAAGACGCCTTAATCCACTTGACCATCACGACCGGACAAAATGAGGTGATAGCCGAGGCTATTTGAACCACCCCACCGCCGGCACTCGGATAGTTATCTTGGGCATAGCATTTTACCAAATCACCTCATTCTTAGGGGCACACGTGAGGAACACAAATGCGAACAAGCCAGAATGGTCCCCTGGACAATATGCAACTGAAAACTCACACCCCAGAAGTGACTCGAACCCATACTCCCAGAAGCAACGCAACTGGTATGTACAAGACGCCTTAATCCACTTGACCATCACGACCGGACAAAATGAGGTGATAGCCGAGGCTATTTGAACCACCCCACCGCCGGCACTCGGATAGTTATCTTGGGCATAGCATTTTACCAAATCACCTCATTCTTAGGGGCACACGTGAGGAACACAAATGCGAACAAGCCAGAATGGTCCCCTGGACAATATGCAACTGAAAACTCACACCCCAGAAGTGACTCGAACCCATACTCCCAGAAGCAACGCAACTGGTATGTACAAGACGCCTTAATCCACTTGACCATCACGACCGGACAAAATGAGGTGATAGCCGAGGCTATTTGAACCACCCCACCGCCGGCACTCGGATAGTTATCTTGGGCATAGCATTTTACCAAATCACCTCATTCTTAGGGGCACACGTGAGGAACACAAATGCGAACAAGCCAGAATGGTCCCCTGGACAATATGCATAAGAACATAAGAACATAAGAACAAAGGTAACTGCAGAAGGCCTATTGGCCCATACGAGGCAGCTCCTATTCTATAACCACCCAATCCCACTCATATACTTGTCCAACCCGTGCTTGAAACAATCGAGGGACCCCACCTCCACAATGTTACGCGGCAATTGGTTCCACAAATCAACAACCCTGTTACTGAACCAGTATTTACCCAAGTCTTTCCTAAATCTAAACTTATCCAATTTATATCCATTGTTTCGTGTTCTGTCCTGTGTTGATACTTTTAATACCCTATTAATATCCCCCCGGTTATGTCCATTCATCCACTTGTAAACCTCTATCATGTCACCCCTAACTCTTCGCCTTTCCAGTGAATGCAACTTAAGCTTTGTTAATCTTTCTTCATATGAAAGATTTCTAATTTGGGGAATTAACTTAGTCATCCTACGCTGGACACGTTCAAGTGAATTTATATCCATTCTATAATATGGCGACCAAAACTGAACTGCATAATCTAAATGGGGCCTAACTAGAGCAAGATATAGCTTGAGAACCACACCAGGTGTCTTGTTACTAACGCTGCGATTAATAAATCCAAGTGTCTGATTTGCCTTATTACGAACATTTATGCATTGATCCTTTTGTTTTAAATTCTTACTAATCATAACTCCCAGATCCCTTTCGCAATCCGACTTCGCAATCACAACACCATCTAGCTCGTATCTTGTAACTCTATCATCATTACCTAACCTCAGAACTTTACATTTATCAGCATTAAACTGCATCTGCCAATCCTTTGACCATTTCAAAACCCTATCTAGATCAACTTGAAGTGATAGTGAGTCCTCCTCCGAATTAATTTCCCTACCGATTTTCGTATCATCGGCAAATTTGCAAATGTTGCTACTCAAACCTGAATCTAAATCATTTATATATATTATAAACAACAGAGGTCCCAGGACAGAGCCTTGAGGCACTCCACTTACAACATTTTCCCACTCTGACTTGATTCCATTTATACTAACTCTCTGTTTCCTTTGGTATAGCCATGCCCTAATCCAGCTTAATATAGCACCCCCAATACCATGAGACTCTATTTTTTTAATCAGTCTTTCATGTGGCACTGTATCAAAAGCTTTGCTAAAGTCAAGGTATACAACATCGCAATCCTTACCACTATCAACTGCCTCAACAATGCTAGAATAAAAAGATAACAAATTTGTTAAACATGAACGGCCATTTATAAAACCATGTTGCGACTCAATTATTAACTTATGTTTTTCAAGATGAAGACGAATTTTATTTGCTATTATAGATTCGAGATTCGAGATTTGCTATTATAGATATTATAGATATGCAACTGAAAACTCACACCCCAGAAGTGACTCGAACCCATACTCCCAGAAGCAACGCAACTGGTATGTACAAGACGCCTTAATCCACTTGACCATCACGACCGGACAAAATGAGGTGATAGCCGAGGCTATTTGAACCACCCCACCGCCGGCACTCGGATAGTTATCTTGGGCATAGCATTTTACCAAATCACCTCATTCTTAGGGGCACACGTGAGGAACACAAATGCGAACAAGCCAGAATGGTCCCCTGGACAATATGCAACTGAAAACTCACACCCCAGAAGTGACTCGAACCCATACTCCCAGAAGCAACGCAACTGGTATGTACAAGACGCCTTAATCCACTTGACCATCACGACCGGACAAAATGAGGTGATAGCCGAGGCTATTTGAACCACCCCACCGCCGGCACTCGGATAGTTATCTTGGGCATAGCATTTTACCAAATCACCTCATTCTTAAGGGCACAAGTGAGGAACACAAATGCGAACAAGCCAGAATGGTCCCCTGGACAATATGCAACTGAAAACTCACACAAACTTTGGTAAAATGCTATGCCCAAGATAACTATCCGAGTGCCGGCGGTGGGGTGGTTCAAATAGCCTCGGCTATCACCTCATTTTGTCCGGTCGTGATGGTCAAGTGGATTAAGGCGTCTTGTACATACCAGTTGCGTTGCTTCTGGGAGTATGGGTTCGAGTCACTTCTGGGGTGTGAGTTTTCAGTTGCATATTGTCCAGGGGACCATTCTGGCTTGTTCGCATTTGTGTTCCTCACGTGTGCCCCTAAGAATGAGGTGATTTGGTAAAATGCTATGCCCAAGATAACTATCCGAGTGCCGGCGGTGGGGTGGTTCAAATAGCCTCGGCTATCACCTCATTTTGTCCGGTCGTGATGGTCAAGTGGATTAAGGCGTCTTGTACATACCAGTTGCGTTGCTTCTGGGAGTATGGGTTCGAGTCACTTCTGGGGTGTGAGTTTTCAGTTGCATATTGTCCAGGGGACCATTCTGGCTTGTTCGCATTTGTGTTCCTCACGTGTGCCCCTAAGAATGAGGTGATTTGGTAAAATGCTATGCCCAAGATAACTATCCGAGTGCCGGCGGTGGGGTGGTTCAAATAGCCTCGGCTATCACCTCATTTTGTCCGGTCGTGATGGTCAAGTGGATTAAGGCGTCTTGTACATACCAGTTGCGTTGCTTCTGGGAGTATGGGTTCGAGTCACTTCTGGGGTGTGAGTTTTCAGTTGCATATTGTCCAGGGGACCATTCTGGCTTGTTCGCATTTGTGTTCCTCACGTGTGCCCCTAAGAATGAGGTGATTTGGTAAAATGCTATGCCCAAGATAACTATCCGAGTGCCGGCGGTGGGGTGGTTCAAATAGCCTCGGCTATCACCTCATTTTGTCCGGTCGTGATGGTCAAGTGGATTAAGGCGTCTTGTACATACCAGTTGCGTTGCTTCTGGGAGTATGGGTTCGAGTCACTTCTGGGGTGTGAGTTTTCAGTTGCATATTGTCCAGGGGACCATTCTGGCTTGTTCGCATTTGTGTTCCTCACGTGTGCCCCTAAGAATGAGGTGATTTGGTAAAATGCTATGCCCAAGATAACTATCCGAGTGCCGGCGGTGGGGTGGTTCAAATAGCCTCGGCTATCACCTCATTTTGTCCGGTCGTGATGGTCAAGTGGATTAAGGCGTCTTGTACATACCAGTTGCGTTGCTTCTGGGAGTATGGGTTCGAGTCACTTCTGGGGTGTGAGTTTTCAGTTGCATATTGTCCAGGGGACCATTCTGGCTTGTTCGCATATATATATATATATATATATATATATATATATATATATATATATGTCGTACCTAGTAGCCAGAACGCACTTCTCAGCCTACTATGCAAGGCTCGATTTGCCTAATAAGCCAAGTTTTCCTGAATTAATATATTTTCTCTAATTTTTTTCTTATGAAATGATACAGCTACCCATTTCATTATGTATGAGGTCAATTTTTTTTCATTGGAGTTAAAATTAACGTAGATATATGACCGAACCTAACCAACCCTACCTAACCTAACCTAACCTATCTTTATAGGTTAGGATAGATTAGGTATCCGAAAAAGTTAGGTTAGGTTAGGTTAGGTAGGTTAGGTAGTTGAAAAAACATTAATTCATGAAAACTTGGCTTATTAGGCAAATCGGGCCTTGCATAGTAGGCTGAGAAGTGCATTCTGGCTACTAGGTACGACATATATATATATATATATATATATATATATATATATATTTATATTTATATATATATATTGTTATGGTGCCCTCTCCTATTTCTTTCGTTTGCCAGCTTAAAGAGTCATATCAGCTCTCCCTACGGATTCTCTGAGGTTCAGGGAGTCTAATGATATATGTGGCGACCAGACCGGCTGCCAGTTAAGGGAAGGAAGTTATATTATAAGTTGTAAATAAAGGAAAATTGGCGCCCTGTTATAAAATGAAACAGTATCCCCTACGGCAGATATGACCTTTTGGAAGGGACATTAGCCGATCGCGGATTGGCCGACGTGGGTCGCGGGCGACCAATCAGGGCCCGCCATGACGTCACCGAGTGCCCTGGGCGGCGCCAACATCAGAGTTGTTCTGACCTTGGAAGCGACAGGACGCGCCTCGGTCTGCTCTCAAGGATTGAAGGCTCTGCAAGCCTTATTCAGTGGATTGAACTAGCCGTCGCAGCCCACCATAGTTATTGGAGACCCTGCGCTTCTGGGAAGCAAAAGAGGAACCAAGTTCATTGAGCAGAGAAGTGCCAAACTTGGAAAATAGTCGGCGACGACGCTGGGCGGCGCCGTTGGCTGGACGAAGAGGTCTGGAAGGTGGGCGGGCAGGCCTAGCTGTGACTGGGGTCACATCCACTGAGAATCATGGAAGGACGACACCGTGCCTAGGACAAGGAGCAACGTCTTGTGGGAGAGGCGAGTGTGGGGAAAAAATAGTGATTAGCTCAGCGCCCATCGATGAACCAGGATTGGGGCAGCTGAATCTCAGGGATTGGAACGGCGACGACGCGAAGGCTTCACGACACCTGAGGACCTGTGGAACATCCTGGATCGTCAAGGATCGACCCAAGGAAGCGTGGGAACCTCACACCATCGGGGGACAGGCGTCGTGAGCCAGGAATGAAAGGTAGATCATTTTCCTTTCCATTACCCCTTGTATGAGTAGGCTAGTTAGGCCACAATATTTACTTGTGTATGTGGCAGCAAGACTTGATTACTTTAATAGTAGAATAGGCTGCAAGCCAGCTTGAGTCCAGGACTGTCAGAGAGGACAGTGTGTATGGATGGCAGGACAGTGAAGAAGAGGTGCCGACGTGGTGAAGAGGCCCTCCTGTGAGAGTGTGAGACTCCTGTCTTTCTGCCCAGTTGAAGGAGTGTTGGAGGTCGTGAAAGAAGAGGCTGACGATCTCCAGACTCATTATCCATATTTCGATATTCATGTATTACTTGTGGTTGTGTGTGTGTGTTCATGTAATTTGCATCAGTAAATCCACATATTTTATTACTGTGTTTGAGTGTGCCTCCATTTATGATATTTCTCTATGAGCATACATTTCTGGCTACAAACAATATATAATACACCCACTGAACTGCATTGCTGGGGTGCAGATATAATAACCCAGCTGGCGACCTTGCTAAGAGGAAGATAGAGAAGACAGGCGGGAAAGGAGTTCCTGCAACCTTTTTTTGTCTGGCAGGCAAGACTCAGGGAGGTTATGGTTATAGGTAAGCCTGAGTCTTCCTTCACTCCCCCACGGGTCTAGGCCGGAACTGTTAACAGCAGTTTCCCCGTGTTTGACTGAAGGGCTTCCAGGGTGAATCAGTGGCACCCCTTTGTGGTGGAAGCAAAGACCTGCGGAGGTGGGCATTGTTGGTCCTCTCTTGTGTGACCAAGGAGACTCCGGTGAATCCAGGGAGTCGGAGGGGCTGAGTATTTGGGCTTTTGAGCCCCTAGCAACTAAGTGTTAGCAGAGCCCCGGACTGCCCACCCCCACGTGACAATATATATATATATATATATATATATATATATATATATATATATATATATATATATATATATATATATATATGTCGTACCTAATAGCCAGAACGCACTTCTCAGCCTACTATTCAAAGCCCGATTTGCCTAATAAGCCAAGTTTTCATGAATTAATGTTTTTTCGTCTACCTAACCTACCTAACCTAACCTAACCTAGCTTTATTTGGCTACCTAACCTAACCTTACCTATAAATATAGGTTAGGTTAGGTTAGGTAGGGTTGGTTAGGTTCGGTCATATATCTACTTTAATTTTAACTCCAATAAAAAAAAATTGACCTCATACATAATGAAATGGGTAGCTTTATCAATTCATAAGAAAAAAATTATAGTAAATATATTAATTCAGGAAAACTTGGCTTATTAGGCAAATCGGGCCTTGAATAGTAGGCTGAGAAGTGAGTTCTGGCTACTAGGTACGACATATATATATATATATATATATATATATATATATATCGTGGCCTAACTATCCCACTCAACAAGGGGTAATGGGAGGGGAAAATTCATCTACCTTCAACATTTCTGGCTCACGACGCCTGTCCTTCGATGGTGTGAGGTTCCCACGCTTCCTGAATCGGTCCTTGATGATCCAGTAACGTGTTGCAAGACCTCAGGTGTCGTGAAGCTGTCGCGTCACCGCTGTGCCGCTCCCACCGATTCAGATATCCCAATCCTGGTCCAACCAGGGGTCACTGAGCTAGTCACTGTATACATACTCGTTCCCTCCAAAAAGGCATTGTTCCTTGTCCTAGGAATGGTGTTGTCCTTCCGACGTCCTCAGTGGATGTGATCCAGTTACAGCAGGCCTGCCTGCCACACCGTCCAGACCCTCAAGCGACAGGCGGCGCCCTCCAAAATTGTCGCCGACCGATTCCTCAAGTTTTGGCACTTCTCTGCTCAATAAACTTGGTTTCTTCTTGTTACCTAGAAGTACAGGGTCTCCAGTGACAATGGTGGGCTGCGATGGCTAACTATAATCCACTGAGAAAGACTCCCAGAGCCTCCAATACTCGAGAGCTGATCGACGCACGTCCTCTTGCTTCCACAGTCAGGTCAACTCTGACGCTACCTCCGTTGGCGCCGCCAAGGGCATTCGGTGACGTCACGGCTGACGCTGAATGGTCGCCCGTGGCATGTGACCTCAGCCAGCCAATCCGCAGCCGGCTGGTGTCATCCACAAAATGCCAGATTTGCCGGCAATGGGCGCCATTTTGTTTGTCTCAAGGGGGCTACTACCCCTTTACCTTCAAACTTATAAGTGCAAATTTCTCCCTTATCAAGCGGCCGAGCTGGTCAACACATATATCAAGAGGCTCCCTGCACCACAGGGAATCAGCAGGGTCAGAAGATATGACTCTTAAAGCCGGATTTGGGGAGAAATTGAAAGGGGCTCGTAATAATTGGTTGTTTGTTTAAGCCTTATAGGGCTTATACAGTTATTGCTTATATAACTGGGGTACTTGTTCATGTAGCTGAAACAAGTACTGTTGGTAATAACCTAGTATTTTAATTTCCTTTACTAGGCTATGTTATCCTACCTCACTCAAAGGTTGACATATATATGTTAAATATTAAATACACACAAGATTTGAGTGGTACTTATTATCACTACATGAAGTTCCTCGGTTTAGTCCTTCATTTTCACTTTCGGATGGAGTAGTTATACCTTGTAACACTCAAAGATGAAATCCAATAGAAATAAAGTAATAATGGTAAATATATGGTAAACACAATTCCTGTAATTAATAATTCCCTCCCTATTTCGGGTCTGTGAAATGGGTTAAATTTTGGCTAGGCTTAAATTCCTAAGTACAGTGCTAGGTGTATAATAATCCTACCCTAGTTGGGTTAGCACAATTAAATTGATTAGACTTGGTTGAACATTCTTCAATTCAGCTCTAGCCTAAGGATGTCCTACCCTCATAAAGGGTTTGCAAGAAATTCTATAATACAATGATGTGCAGAATGGAATAGTGCAATATTTTGTTACGTTTTATATAAGAATATACACAATTATGTTCAGGGAATATATACATAAATTATGTTTGGCCTTCTCGCCACAGCCTCATATGGTACTTGATACTGTTGATCAATTTGTTGGTCACATGTGGTCTTGAGTCATGCGAGAGGTGAACTCCATCTGGAGAAATATTCTCACGGAATGGTCAAGCTGTGAAATGAATTAACGTGGTTCCCAACCGTAACTTCCTCCTGAAACGATAATTAATGTAATTAGCTGTGCGTTTATAAAGCTTGGAACTAATTCTCCAATTATTATTTTCTGTTGGTTGGTGCGATTCTATGATAGTAAACACTACAGCAGAGTTATTTAATTTAAAGAAGTTAATTATACTTCTAAGTTGAGTAATTGTCTCAGCCAGGTTTTAGGATGGGTGAATGTCATTAACACCTAAATAAATTATAGTTAAATGATATGGCCACTCCAAAGCTGCCGTTAATACTGGGTTATTATGGAAGTTATGATCTGTAGCACCTGGTCACCGGAATATTTGTATCACTACTTCAGGTATTGTGGCAAGTTCTGTGGGCAATTGACTGTGGCCCACAATTACCACTTTAAACATTAGGTTTTATTACCTGGCAGCTGTGGGTGTTATCACTTAATTATTATTGTAGGTTGGTCAAGTTTGGCTAGGAAATAATGGCAGCCTACTTCCTGCTGTAGTTTATAGTTTGATTTAAGAATAGTCTAATTTCTGGCTATCCTTTTAAATAAGAACTAGATTTTATTAAAATTTTGTTCGTGAACCTGTAGGTGTCAAATTTGGTGCACCGGTTTGTTTACGGATAGTCTAATTTTGACTATCCAGTTCATAAAGGACCATAATTTTATGTGGGAAATTTCCCAGTAGGCAACTTGTTACTTTATGTTCGTATATATGGGTGTACTGTACGTTCAGTTTTATCTTCTGTTGGGTGTTACCCTGTACACATATTTTTTTTTTTTTTTTTTTGGGGGGGGGGGTTGATTTAATAGTTATATCAACCGTAAATTATAAATTAATAATATTTAATTAAATTGGTTAGTGAGCTACTCTACAGTTTGTTAAGTGAAAGACCAAGTGATGTTATCTGTCAAGAAGATTTCTACATTAACTATCAGAAACACGAGTGTGGGCAACAAGTGTAGTCCAGACAGTCAGTGGGGACCTCGTGACTCTGCGTCTCAGTATCCAGCTTGTTGAAACAGATGGATTGGTCTCTCAGGTCATCACAGTAGATCTGCCAAAAGGTCACATAATAACAATTGCTTCAACCTACTATCAATTGGCACAGTTTAGACAAATCTAAAAGTTAATTAATAAAGAGTAGTGAGAGACTCACTCTGTTTGGTTAGTATGCATGCCTCATAACCCGGCTGAATCACTAATTTTATTGAGCTCAGAAATAAAAGTAGAAACATTTAAATACAACCAGGACGAGGTCTCTAGTAATTGGAGGATGCGGCAGCGGAAGTGAAGATAATCTGGTCCACGAACAGAAAGCAGCTGCCAGGAGCACCTCACGAGAGCCTCGCAGATCTCTTACTTAATGGCCGACCTTCATCCCTCTCCCCCGGGACTAGTCACACCACTCCTCCCTCTCCCCCGGGGCTAGTCACGCCACTCCTCCCTCTCCCCCGGGGCTAGTCACGCCACTCCTCCCTCTCCCCCGGGACTAGTCACGCCACTCCTCCCTCTCCCCCGGGACTAGTCACGCCACTCCTCCCTCTCCCCCGGGACTAGTCACGCCACTCCTCCCTCTCTCCCGGGGCTAGTCACGCCACTCCTCCCTCTCCCCCGGGACTAGTCACGCCACTCCTCCCTCTCCCCTGGGACTAGTCACGCCACTCCTCCCTCTCCCCCGGGACTAGTCACGCCACTCCTCCCTCTCCCCCGGGACTAGTCACGCCACTCCTCCCTCTCCCCCGGGACTAGTCACGCCACTCCTCCCTCTCCCCCGGGACTAGTCACGCCACTCCTCCCTCTCCCCCGGGACTAGTCACGCCACTCCTCCCTCTCCCCCGGGACTAGTCACGCCACTCCTCCCTCTCCCCCGGGACTAGTCACGCCACTCCTCCCTCTCCCCTGGGACTAGTCACGCCACTCCTCCCTCTCCCCCGGGACTAGTCACGCCACTCCTCCCTCTCCCCCGGGACTTGTCACGCCACTCCTACGTCTGTGAATTTAATTCGTTCATGAACGAAGAGAGGAAGGTGTTAAATTATGTATATTATATGTATATATATATTATACATATAATATGTATTATATTGGTCTCAGTTACAAGGAGCATTTTTTTAATGCTTTGAACGCTGTACGGAGACTAATTCAGTAACTGAGACATAATATGTAAATAGAATTCATAGTGTGACTATTTAAAAAACGCACGAAGCACATAAGTCACAGGAGAAAGTCACTGAGTTCTATCTAGATTTTTATTAAATCCAATCTAATACAGCAATTGCAAATGAAAGCAGATGGCAGACTGGCGTTATTGGAAGTCAGGCCAAATAAGTCATCGTGCGGATGTGGTGGGTGAAGCAACCACCCTCCAACGCTTCCAGGAAACTTCTGGTGTTCACTAACTAGAAATTAATAATGTTAGTAAAATTAGTTTCCTGGCGCAGAAAATTTATCTTGTTGTATCAGGGGTTAGTACTCTAGGTCTCGGAAATTTCCCACACATGTAGGATAAAGCTACTTTATGGTGCACAATTACCATAGTGAAAGGAGGCATATTGAGCATGTAAGATTGGGGAGGGGGAGGTAAATTGGTTTGGAATAATAGGGAGATGAGACTGAACCCTCCCTGCCTCACTAGTGCAGCACAATTTCTATGTGTATTTGCAGATGCTGTACAATGTGTTTACAGGTGTTGGTGCATGTCTTACAACAATATAATGTGTTTACAGGTGTTGGTGCATGTCTTACAACAATATAATGTGTTTACAGGTGTTGGTGCATGTCTTACAACAATATAATGTGTTTACAGGTGTTGGTGCATGTCTTACAGCAATATAATGTGTTTACAGGTGTTGGTGCATGTCTTACAGCAATATAATGTGTTTACAGGTGTTGGTGCATGTCTTACAACAATATAATGTGTTTACAGGTGTTGGTGCATGTCTTACAACAATATAATGTGTTTACAGGTGTTGGTGCATGTCTTACAACAATATAATGTGTTTACAGGTGTTGGTGCATGTCTTACAACAATATAATGTGTTTACAGGTGTTGGTGCATGTCTTACAACAATATAATGTGTTTACAGGTGTTGGTGCATGTCTTACAACAATATAATGTGTTTACAGGTGTTGGTGCATGTCTTACAACAATATAATGTGTTTACAGGTGTTGGTGCATGTCTTACAACAATATAATGTGTTTACAGGTGTTGGTGCATGTCTTACAACAATATAATGTGTTTACAGGTGTTGGTGCATGTCTTACAACAATATAATGTGTTTACAGGTGTTGGTGCATGTCTTACAACAATATAATGTGTTTACAGGTGTTGGTGCATGTCTTACAACAATATAATGTGTTTACAGGTGTTCCTTCATATACTGGAGGAAGAACGTGCTAAGATCAAAGAGCTGGGGGAGCTTGGTGCAGGTGTTGATGTAGTAAGAGAGCTTGGTGCAGGTGTTGATGTAGTAAGAGAGCTTGGTGCAGGTGTTGATGTAGTAAGAGAGCTTGGTGCAGGTGTTGATGAACTAAGAGAGCTTGGTGCAGGTGTTGATGAAGTAAGAGAGCTTGGTGCAGGTGTTGATGAAGTAAGAGAGCTTGGTGCAGGTGTTGATGTAGTAAGAGAGCTTGGTGCAGGTGTTGATGAAGTAAGAGAGCTTGGTGCAGGTGTTGATGAAGTAAGAGAGCTTGGTGCAGGTGTTGATGTAGTAAGAGAGCTTGGTGCAGGTGTTGATGAAGTAAGAGAGCTTGGTGCAGGTGTTGATGAAGTAAGAGAGCTTGGTGCAGGTGTTGATGTAGTAAGAGAGCTTGGTGCAGGTGTTGATAAAGTAAGAGAGCTTGGTGCAGGTGTTGATGAAGTAAGAGAGCTTGGTGCTGGTGTTGATGTAGTAAGAGAGCTTGGTGCAGGTGTTGATGAACTAAGAGAACTTGGTGCAGGTGTTGATGAAGTAAGAGAGCTTGGTGCAGGTGTTGATGAAGTAAGAGAGCTTGGTGCAGGTGTTGATGAAGTAAGAGAGCTTGGTGCAGGTGTTGATGTAGTAAGAGAGCTTGGTGCAGGTGTTGATGAAGTAAGAGAGCTTGGTGCAGGTGTTGATGTAGTAAGAGAGCTTGGTGCAGGTGTTGATGAAGTAAGAGAGCTTGGTGCAGGTGTTGATGTAGTAAGAGAGCTTGGTGCAGGTGTTGATGAAGTAAGAGAGCTTGGTGCAGGTGTTGATGAAGTAATATCCACCATAAGAGGCGAGGCTCCATGGAGAGCCTGCTGGCCCCGAGGCAGGTCAGTGGTGAGCCTGACTCAGCTCATGGTTCAGGCGGCTCGTGCCAAGTGCACCTTGACCTGCAGCTTCCTCCACCTGGCTGGTGCTCAGTCCTCCTTATGTAGCAAGTCCGGCGCGAGTCCTCTGCACGCTGCCCTGGACGCTGGACACTGGGAGCTGGCGGCCCGGATGGTGAAGGACATGGACGGCTCTCTGTATGTTCCTGACCCCACAGGTCGCCTGCCCACAGTCACCCTGCCTCCACACCTCGCCCACTCTCTGGAGCAGGTCAGTGTACATGCTCCACACCTCGCCCACTCTCTGGAGCAGGTCAGAGTACATGCTCCACACCTCACCCACTCTCTGGAGCAGGTCAGTGTACATGCTCCACACCTCACCCACTCTCTGGAGCAGGTCAGTGTACATGCTCCACACCTCGCCCACTCTCTGGAGCAGGTCAGTGTACATGCTCCACACCTCGCCCACTCTCTGGAGCAGGTCAGAGTACATGCTCCACACCTCACCCACTCTCTGGAGCAGGTCAGTGTACATGCTCCACACCTCACCCACTCTCTGGAGCAGGTCAGTGTACATGCTCCACACCTCGCCCACTCTCTGGAGGAGGTCAGTGTACATGCTCCACACCTCGCCCACTCTCTGGAGCAGGTCAGTGTACATGCTCCACACCTCACCCACTCTCTGGAGCAGGTCAGTGTACATGTTCCACACCTCACACACTCTCTGGAGTAGGTCAGTGTACATGCTCCACACCTCACCCACTCTCTGGAGCAGGTCAGTGTACATGCTCCACACCTCACCCACTTTCTGGAGCAGGTCAGTGTACATGCTCCACACCTCACCCACTTTCTGGAGCAGGTCAGTGTACATGCTCCACACATCACTCACTCTCTGGAGGTCAGTATACATGCTCCACACATCACTCACTCTCTGGAGGAGGACAGTATACATGCTCCACACATCACCCACTCTCTGTAGGTCAGTATACATGCTCCACACATCACCCCACTCTCTGTAGGTCAGTATACATGCTCCACACATCACCCCACTCTCTGGAGCAGGTCAGTGTACATGCTCCACACATCACCCCACTCTCTGTAGGTCAGTATACATGCTCCACACATCACCCCACTCTCTGTAGGTCAGTATACATGCTCCACACATCACCCCACTCTCTGTAGGTCAGTATACATGCTCCACACATCACCCCACTCTCTGGAGGTCAGTGTACATGCTCCACACATCACTCACTCTCTGGAGGTCAGTGTACATGCTCCACACATCACTCACTCTCTGGAGGTCAGTGTACATGCTCCACACATCACTCACTCTCTGGAGGTCAGTGTACATGCTCCACACATCACTCACTCTCTGGAGGTCAGTGTACATGCTCCACACATCACTCACTCTCTGGAGGTCAGTGTACATGCTCCACACCTCACCCACTCTCTGGAGCAGGTCAGTGTACATGCTCCACACCTCACCCACTCTCTGGAGTAGGTCAGTGTACATGCTCCACACCTCACTCAGTATGTGGGTGAGCTGCTCCACCTCCACAAGTCAGTCGTTCACCTCACTACATTCATACTTTACTTGGCATGACTAACTAAACTAACATCCAATTAAGGAAATTGATCAATATGCAGTTATATATATTCAGTGATATTCCATTGACTGGTACACTATAGTACTATGATCTCTCTCTCTTACACCAGCCCACATATTGTGCCTAACAAGTAGAACTGTCCCACTTAGCCTAGTAAGCGAGGCTGAACATGCAGAATAAATAAAATATTCCTGTTTGGATGACATTTCAAGTACATTTTGTTAACATTGTGTTGTAACACCATAAATGGTTGTATTTAATAATTTACATACAACGAGTGTCAGTAAACAGGATATTGGCGGCGCCAGGCTGTCGATCCTTGGCATGTCAAAAGTCACACCTTATGAGTGTTAATTGTCACAGGTTGAGTAGGTCAGGTCGTATTATGTGACCTCGGTCTCTGCTAAACTGATAACTGCAGGCGGGTGGCTGTGTTCTTTCCATCAAACAAGCCGCTGTCTTTGTGTGTAGGAAGATATCAATAGGCTATCTTTCGGTAGGAGGAGTTTAGCTCTCGGTTCTCCCTTAAATACCTGAGAAATTGTACATTTGAGAGATAGACAGAGAGAGAGAGTGAGGTTCCAGTAGCCCAGACTAGGTCTGTCTGTCATGGCACCTGTCCCACCGGTCTGTCCCAGCCCGGTGGGGACTCTGTCTGTCAGCCGTATCTTCCTCTCCTTGCTGACCATTTTATACTCTGACTTTGGTGAGTGAAATTGTTTGATTGAAGTATTTTGTGTTTTCCAACTTATATGTTGTGTGATTTTTAGGGACAGTCAGCCGTAGGTGCTCTCAAATTATTGTGTGGTGACTCAAATTATTAATTAATGTTGATATCTGAACATAAAGGGGACAGGGATGAGTTATGATATCCATATGATTGTGAATTTTCCTGAATATATACATATAAATTAATAATTGATTATCTTACTCTTAAATTGTCTTTAATTCTGATCCCAAGATTTTGGATTCATGTCTATGATATAGTGAAAGCTAGAGTGGAGAGCACTAGGAAGTTTACTTGCTAAAGATTATGACATAATAATTCTTGATGATATGATATAAATACTTACAGTCGTTACATGATAACATCAGTTAATATTGTAGGACAGACAAGTTCCATTCATTGTCTTATAAATAACTCTTGAATGAATGGTGGCAGAACTTCTTCTTCCTTCCCCCTTCCTTCTTTTTTCCTCTCATCTTCTAGCACTTCTACTACTCTACCCTACCTATCTACCTCTTATCTAATCTACCTACTCTAACCCATTTTCTCCCATTCTAAACTTTCCCTTTCTCCTGACCGCTCTTCCTCACTCCTCCCCTCCACCTCACTCTATGCGTTTTTAACTTTTCATTTTTCTCTATTTTCCGTTATGTTACAACATCAATAATACTTTATAATTACTATTTTAATATTATATTTTGGTTGTGCTGAGGAATAATCTGTATATTTTGTTATATGAGGTTACAAAGTTTTTTTGGTCTAAAATATACAAATTGTATATAATTTATGTTATAATTTATGTATCTATCAGTGTATAAGATACAAATAGTAGCATTAACAATTGTTTGTGAGGCATTTCGGTTTCTTCAACAACTTCTTTACGGCAATAGTTACAACAATCTGCAAGAGGCATTATTATAATGATTTTTTTAATTTTTTTTTCTTTCTTTCGATATGTATTGCTTTTTATTTAAAAAAATGAAATCAGATATCGTTGGCATTAAAATGTTGTGATAATAATTATATCCCAACATATTTTACAGAGTATTTATAACAAGGAAAGGAACAAGCTGCAGGACCTACTGGAGAAGACAAAACACCCCAGCGACAAGGATCAGGTCCAGAAGATTCTGGACGTTCAGAAGGCTCTCTTCACTCGCTACTTGAAGAAGACTACTCGGGCCAAGGAGATTGCCGAAGCTAGAGGATTCCGAGTGTGGTCCACACGACCCCAGGCTCTCCTGGTATTGTCCACATCACCCGAGGCTCTCCTGGTGTTGTCCACAGGACCCCAGGCTCTCCTGGTGGCCTCACGAAGTGGGCTGCAGCAGCTGATATACCTCCTGGTGAAGGTGGGAGGCATGGATGTAGACAAACTAGTCGATCTCACCGGTGCCACCACTGCCCTCCACCAAGCGGCCGCTCATGGCAAGTCTGGCTGCGTCCTCCTCCTCCTGAGCCTTGGTGCCCAGCCGCTCCTGCCTGACAGATACGGCCACACACCTCCCCACCTCGCTGCAATGTTCGGCCATCAACACACTTATCAACTTTTAGCAGAATTTATCATGGAACCCCAACCTTTCTGCAGGGCGGGAACTACCCCACAAGATGTCTGTAGACATTTCTCTCAATATCTGCAGAAGTACAATATACGTGGAACTGTATCATCAGCTGATTCTGAACACATAAATAATGACCCAACAGAAGCTGCTATGAATCTTCTCCGCCGTATTGACTTAAGGAACTTGGTGAGAGACTTAGAGAAGACAACGGTTGACTTCACTATGCGTGAAGCACAAGAGGTCAAGGATGAAGTAATGAGAGAGCTTCAACAAATTACAGAAAATGTTTCAGATAAAACTTTTAGAGGGGAACTGAGACTGTCTGGGAGCGCTGCAGATGGTACAAGGCTCTATTGTCCCGATGAGTTTGATGTTAATTTTGTTCTCCAGGAGCTTTCTGGAGTCGAAGTTAAAGTTATACAACAAACAGAGAAAGAAGTCTTAGCCAGTGGTCACAAGTTAAAAGTCAAAATTAAGACTAAAAATTCAAGTCTCCATGGGAATAACTTAGTAACAAAGTTTTATGATAAAGTGGGAAAGTGCCTGAAGAACTACACCATCGGTGACAAGCGTCTTAGTCTAGTGCCACCTGGCCTGACCAGGACGCAGGTGGGTGTGGCACTGTCACTGGCTTGGCAGGGAAGTGAGTATCCGCTGTTGTTGGTCAGTGTTGACTTAGTGCCAGTGGTGGTGGTGCCATGGCCTGAGGAGATCAGCAGACCTCCCCTCACACCCGACTCCTCACAAATAATCCAGCTCAGCAACACAGAAGATGGGTCGTGGAGGTGTAGCCTGGCTGCGACAGAGGTGGAGGTGCTGCAGCAGCTGGAGCCTCAAGAGCGCCGGGTGTTTCTCACCTGCAAGACTCTCCTCTCCCGCTTGAAGGCTGAGCCTTGGATGCCCAGACACGTCAAGAACCAGTTTTCCTGGTGGGACTCCCGCAATTGGAAAGTTCCAACTCCTGCAGGATTCTGCCTCAAAAATTCCTTCCTGAGGCAGTTGCAAAGGAAGCGAGAGCAAGGAATCGACTGGCACGAGCAAGACATATTGATCATAGTGAAGTCTGTCTTCAGAGACATGTGTCATGAGATGGTTGATCCATCAACTGGTGTCGAGTCTCTCGTGCCAGCCAAAGTTAATGCCTACTTCGGTGGAGATTGTGAAAAGCCCAAGATGGGTGAAGGAGCTCCCGAAATTGTTAGCTATCTTGACACTGTCTAAGATAGCTGGAAAACCCTAGAGAGGTTACTTAGGACTAGGACTGGGCTTCCTTAACAAGTGAGTCATTAACTTCAGCTGTGAGACTGTAGGGACTCAGGGAGTCTTCTGTTGACAGAACACTTATACTTGCAGGAGTTTACAGGACAAGAAGGATACATAAGGAAGGTGAACCTCTCAATGGGATCATTATTGGCAGGATTTGTAATGGTCTTCCGCCTCAACAACATCAATTCATTTAACGTTATATTCCACCTTGTTCTGTTAGGCCCTGGAAGTCCTCTCCTGTTATCTGTTATTATTGTTGTCAGGGTGACTGTTGTCATGGTGACTGTTGTCATGGTGACTGTTGTCGTGGTGACTGTTGTCATGGTGACTGTTGTCAGGGTGACTGTTGTCATGGTGACTGTTGTCGTGGTGACTGTTGTCATGGTGACTGTTGTCAGGGTGACTGTTGTCATGGTGACTGTTGTCATGGTGACTGTTGTCATGGTGACTGTTGTCATGGTGACTGTTGTCATGGTGACTGTTGTCATGGTGACTGTTGTCATGGTGACTGTTGTCATGGTGACTGTTGTCATGGTGACTGTGGTCATGGTGACTGTGGTCATGGTGACTGTTGTCATGGTGACTGTTGTCATGGTGACTGTTGTCATTATGACTGTTGTCATGGTGACTGTTGTCATGGTGACTGTTGTCATGGTGACTTGTCATGGTGACTGTTGTCATGGTGACTGTTGCCATAATTGTAGGTGTGTGTGTGTGTGTGTGTGTGTGTGTGTGTGTGTGTGTGTGTGTGTGTGTGTGTGTGTGTGTGTGTGTGTGTGTGTGTGTGTGTGTGTGTGTGTGTGTGTGTGTGTGTGTGTGTGTGTGTGTGTGTGTGTGTGTGTGTGTGAGCGTGTTGGTGTGGTGCGAGATGGTACGAGGGAGGTGTTGACTAGCTTCAATCCGCTGACATGGCAGTACGTAACAAGGAGGGCCTTGTGTACTGCAGGACCTGCCTGGGTCCTATAAGGGCTAGTTTTGCTTCTCAGTCCTTATTTGGGCACGAGGGAAGAGTATACAGCTTCCCCACGTTGGGGGTGGCTGGTAGATTCAGTTAGAGGCAAGCTTTCAGAGAGGGAAGGTGACAGCCAGCTTCCTCACCCTGACGGGTGACACCCAGACACCCTCAGGGTGTATCCGTCTGAGTTCAGAAGGTGAGAGTTCAGTTATGCATTGTCTTAAGCCAGAAGTGTGTCTTAGTGGTGACAAGCTAGTGGAGTCTGAACCATTTAGCCATGTATGGTGTGGGCGTGTATGGAGTGGGTGATCTTCCACTTTTTAATTTGGCCAATATTGTGTTAAATAATAGAATGTCAAAGTGTTAAATATCAATTGCTGGAAATTGAAATAATCTGAAATAATTTGATTCAATAAATGTCTATGTGTAAAATAACAAGCTTGACTTTAGTTCAGTCCTCTTTTTGAATCAATGTCCCCTCAAGTAAGAGTGAAGGACAGAGATACCTAGATGAGCAAGTGAGAGATAACTAAATTAAGCAGTGTTCCTGTCGCATTGTATAAATAAGTGGAATTTATATTTAGTTTCAATGACAGGTGGTGGCAGGTTTCATCAGAACATCAGTATAGTATAATAGCATAGATAGAATAAAGTCAGTCCACTCACCCTACTCCTTCTTATCCCTTCTTCCTTCCCCCTCCTCCTTCCTTCATTCCTCCTACCTCCGCTCTTCCCTGTGCGCCTCTCGTTTTCTGTTGCCAGACGGACGAGTTCCCCCCTCAACCTTATCCATGTCTGCCCCCTCTCTTCTCTTCCCTCCTCCTCCCCTCCTCTCTTCCCTACTTTGCTGTTTTTTCTCACCATTACAGAGTAGATAGAGAAAACTAGATGTTACACAGTTGTCACCATGACAGTTGTCATGGTGACTGTTGTCATGGTGACTGTTGTCATGATGGCTGTTGTCATGGTGGTTGTTGTCATGGTGACTGTTGTCATGGTGACTGTTGTCACCGTGACTGTTGTCATGATGCCTGTTGTCATGGTGACTGTTGTCATGGTGACTGTTGTCATGGTGACTGTTGTCATGGTGACTGTTGTCACCGTGACTGTTGTCATGATGCCTGTTGTCATGGTGACTGTTGTCATGGTGACTGTTGTCATGGTGACTGTTGTCATGGTGGCTGTTGTCATGGTGACTGTTGTCATGGTGACTGTTGTCATGGTGGCTGTTGTCATGGTGGCTGTTGTCATGGTGGCTGTTGTCATGGTGGCTGTTGTCATGGTGGCTGTTGTCAGGGTGACTGTTGTCATGGTGACTGTTGTCATGGTGGCTGTTGTCATGGTGGCTGTTGTCATGGTGGCTGTTGTCAGGGTGACTGTTGTCATGGTGACTGTTGTCATGGTGGCTGTTGTCATGGTGGCTGTTGTCATGGTGGCTGTTGTCATGGTTTCTGTTGTCATGATGACTGTTGTCATGGTGGCTGTTGTCATGATGATTGTTGTTATGGTGGCTGTTGTCATGGTGGCTGTTGTCAATATGACTGTTGTCATGGTGGCTGTTGTCATGGTGGCTGTTGTCATGGTGGTTGTTGTCATGGTGGCTGTTGTCATGGTGGCTATTGTCATGGTGGCTGTTGTCATGGTGACTGTTGTCATGGTGACTGTTGTCATGGTGGCTGTTGTCATGGTGGCTGTTGTCATGGTGGCTGTTGTCATGGTGGCTGTTGTCATGGTGGCTGTTGTCATGGTGGCTGTTGTCAATATGACTGTTGTCATGGTGGCTGTTGTCAATATGACTGTTGTCATGGTGGCTGTTGTCACCGTGACTGTTGTCATGGTGGCTGTTGTCATGGTGGCTGTTGTCATGGTGGCTGTTGTCATGGTGGCTGTTGTAATGGTGGCTGTTGTCATGGTGCCTGTTGTCATGGTGGCTGTTGTCAATATGACTGTTGTCATGGTGGCTGTTGTCATGGTGGCTGTTGTCATGGTGGCTGTTGTCATTGTGGCTGTTGTCATGGTGGTTGTTGCCATGGTGGCTGTTGTCATGGTGGCTGTTGTCATGGTGGCTGTTGTCATGGTGACTGTTGTCATGGTAACTGTTGTCATTGTTACTGTTGTCATGGTGGCTGTTGTCATGGTGGCTGTTGTCAATATGACTGTTGTCATGGTGACTGTTTTCATGGTGGCTGTTGTCATGGTGGCTGTTGTCAAAATGACTGTTGTCATGGTGGCTGTTGTCATGGTGGCTGTTGTCATGGTGGCTGTTGTCAATATGACTCTTGTCATGGTGGCTGTTGTCGTGATGGCTGTTGTCATGGTGGCTGTTGTCAATATGACTGTTGTCATGGTGGCTGTTGTCATGGTGGCTGTTGTCATGGTGGCTGTTGTCATGGTGGCTGTTGTCAATATGACTGTTGTCATGGTGGCTGTTGTCATGGTGGCTGTTGTCATGGTGGCTGTTGTCATGGTGGTTGTTGTCAATATGACTGTTGTCATGGTGACTGTTTTCATGGTGGCTGTTGTCATGGTGGCTGTTGTCAAAATGACTGTTGTCATGGTGGCTGTTGTCATGGTGGCTGTTGTCATGGTGGCTGTTGTCAATATGACTGTTGTCATGGTGGCTGTTGTCATGGTGGCTGTTGTCATTGTGGCTGTTGTCAAGATGACTGTTGTCATGATGGCTGTTGTCATGGTGGCTGTTGTCATGGTGGCTGTTGTCATGGTGGCTGTTGTCATGGTGGTTGTTGTCAATATGACTGTTGTCATGGTGACTGTTGTCATGGTGGCTGTTGTCATGGTGGCTGTTGTCATGGTGACTGTTGTCATGGTGGCTGTTGTCATGGTGACTGTTGTCATGGTGACTGTTGTCATGGTGGCTGATGTCATGGTGGCTGTTGTCAATATGACTGTTGTCATGGTGGCTGTTGTCAATATGACTGTTGTCATGGTGGCTGTTGTCAATATGACTGTTGTCATGGTGGTTGTTGTCATGGTGGCTGTTGTCATGGTGGCTGTTGTCATGGTGGCTGTTGTCAATATGACTGTTGTCATGGTGGCTGTTGTCAATATGACTGTTGCCATGGTGGCTGTTGTCACCGTGACTGTTGTCATGGTGGCTGTTGTCATGGTGGCTGTTGTCAATATGACTGTTGTCATGGTAGCTGTTGTCATGGTGGCTGTTGTCATGGTGACTGTTGTCATGGTGGCTGTTTTCATGGTGGCTGTTGTCATGGTGGCTGTTGTCAATATGACTGGTGTCATGGTGGCTGTTGTCATTGTGACTGTTGTCATGGTGGCTGTTGTCATCGTGGTTGTTGTCATGGTGGCTGTTGTCACCGTGACTGTTGTCATGGTGGCTGTTGTCATGGTGGTTGTTGCCATGGTGACTTTTGTCACCGTGACTGTTGTCATGGTGGCTGTTGTCATGGTGGCTGTTGTTTTGGTGGCTGTTGTCAATGTGACTGTTGTCATAATGACTGTTGTCAATATGACTGTTGTCATGGTGGCTGTTGTCACCGTGACTGTTGTCATGGTGGCTGTTGTCATGGTGGCTGTTGTTATGGTGGCTGTTGTCATGGTGGCTGTTGTCATGGTGGCTGTTGTCATGGTGACTGTTGTCATGGTGGCTGTTGTCATGGTGGCTGTTGTCATGATGCCTGTTGTCATGGTGGCTGTTGTCATGGTGGCTGTTGTCATGGTGGTTGTTGTCAATATGACTGTTGTCATGGTGGCTGTTGTCATGGTGACTGTTGTCATGGTGGCTGTTGTCATAGTGACTGTTGTCATGGTGACTGTTGTCATAGTCACTGTTGTCATGGTGACTGTTGTCATAGTGACTGTTCTCATGGTGACTGTTGTCATAGTGACTGTTGTCATGGTGACTGTTGTCATGGGGACTGTTGTCATGGTGACTGTTGTCATGGGGACTGTTGTCATGGTGACTGTTGTCATGGTGACTGTTGTCATGGTGACTTGTCATTGGTACTGTTGTCATGGTGACTGTTGTAATGGTGACTGTTGTCATGGTGACTGTTGTCATAGTGACTGTTGTCATGGTGACTGTTGTCATGGTTACTGTTGTCATGGTGACTGTTGTCATGGTGACTGTTGTCATGGTGACTGTTGTCATGGTGGCTGTTGTCAATATGACTGTTGTCAATATGACTGTTGTCATGGTGACTGTTGTCATGGTGACTGTTGTCAATTTGACTGTTGCCATGGTGACTGTTGTCATGGTGACTGTTGTCATGGTGACTGTTGTCATGGTGACTGTTGTCACGGTGACTGTTGTCATGGTGACTGTTGTCATGGTGGCTGTTGTCAATATGACTGTTGTCAATATGACTGTTGTCATGGTGACTGTTGTCATGGTGGCTGTTGTCAATATGACTGTTGTCAATATGACTGTTGTCATGGTGACTGTTGTCATGGTGGCTGTTGTCAATATGACTGTTGTCAATATGACTGTTGTCATGGTGACTGTTGTCATGGTGACTGTTGTCATGGTGACTGTTGTCATAATGACTTTTGTCATGGTGACTGTTGTCATGGTGGCTGTTGTCATGGTGACTGTTGTCATGGTGACTGTTGTCATGGTGACTGTTGTCATGGTGACTGTTGTCATGGTGACTGTTGTCATGGTGACTGTTGTCATAGTGACTGTTGTCATAGTGGCTGTTGTCATGGTGACTGTTGTCATGGTGACTGTTGTCATGGTGACTGTTGTCAATATGACTGTTGTCATGGTGACTGTTGTCAATATGACTGTTGTCAATATGACTGTTGTCATGGTGACTGTTGTCAATATGACTGTTGTCATGGTGACTGTTGTCATGTTGACTGTTGTCACGGTGACTGTTGTCATGGTGACTGTTGTCATGGTGGCTGTTGTCATGGTGACTGTTGTCATGGTGGCTGTTGTCATTGTGACTGTTGTCATGGTGACTGTTGTCATGGTGACTGTTGTCATAGTGACTGTTGTCATGGTGACTGTTGTCATGGTGACTGTTGTCATGGTGACTGTTGTCATGGTGACTGTTGTCATGGTGACTGTTGTCAATATGACTGTTGTCATGGTGACTGTTGTCATGGTGGCTGTTGTCATAGTGACTGTTGTCATGGTGACTGTTGTCATAGTGACTGTTGTCATGGTGACTGTTGTCATAGTGACTGTTCTCATGGTGACTGTTGTCATAGTGACTGTTGTCATGGTGACTGTTGTCATGGGGACTGTTGTCATGGTGACTGTTGTCATGGGGACTGTTGTCATGGTGACTGTTGTCATGGTGACTGTTGTCATGGTGACTTGTCATTGGTACTGTTGTCATGGTGACTGTTGTAATGGTGACTGTTGTCATGGTGACTGTTGTCATAGTGACTGTTGTCATGGTGACTGTTGTCATGGTTACTGTTGTCATGGTGACTGTTGTCATGGTGACTGTTGTCATGGTGACTGTTTTCATGGTGGCTGTTGTCAATATGACTGTTGTCAATATGACTGTTGTCATGGTGACTGTTGTCATGGTGACTGTTGTCAATTTGACTGTTGTCATGGTGACTGTTGTCATGGTGACTGTTGTCATGGTGACTGTTGTCATGGTGACTGTTGTCACGGTGACTGTTGTCATGGTGACTGTTGGCATGGTGGCTGTTGTCAATATGACTGTTGTCAATATGACTGTTGTCATGGTGACTGTTGTCATGGTGGCTGTTGTCAATATGACTGTTGTCAATATGACTGTTGTCATGGTGACTGTTGTCATGGTGACTGTTGTCATGGTGACTGTTGTCATAATGACTGTTGTCATGGTGACTGTTGTCATGGTGGCTGTTGTCATGGTGACTGTTGTCATGGTGACTGTTGTCATGGTGACTGTTGTCATGGTGACTGTTGTCATGGTGACTGTTGTCATGGTCACTGTTGTCATAGTGACTGTTGTCATAGTGGCTGTTGTCATGGTGACTGTTGTCATGGTGACTGTTGTCATGGTGACTGTTGTCATGGTGGCTGTTGTCAATATGACTGTTGTCAATATGACTGTTGTCATGGTGACTGTTGTCATGGTGACTGTTGTCAATATGACTGTTGTCATGGTGACTGTTGTCATGGTGACTGTTGTCATGGTGACTGTTGTCATGGTGACTGTTGTCAATATGACTGTTGTCATGGTGACTGTTGTCAATATGACTGTTGTCATGGTGACTGTTGTCAATATGACTGTTGTCATGGTGACTGTTGTCATGTTGACTGTTGTCACGGTGACTGTTGTCATGGTGACTGTTGTCATGGTGGCTGTTGTCATGGTGACTGTTGTCATGGTGGCTGTTGTCATGGTGACTGTTGTCATGGTGGCTGTTGTCATGGTGACTGTTGTCATGGTGACTGTTGTCATAGTGACTGTTGTCATGGTGACTGTTGTCATGGTGACTGTTGTCATGGTGACTGTTGTCATGGTGACTGTTGTCATGGTGACTGTTGTCAATATGACTGTTGTCATGGTGACTGTTGTCAATATGACTGTTGTCATGGTTGTAATGACCGCTTTACCCTGTCGTAATAACCGCGGCCTTTATTGTAATAACCCAATGTTCCCCCAGTATTAATCCTATTATCTTGTGATCTCTCATAATCGTACTATACGCTCTCTGTTGTAATTCTCTGTCTCTCTTCACTCAATACCCCAGCTTAACACTGTTACAGTCCAGCATGACCCCTCACTTGACTGCCACGTATGTAAGAGGAATATTAAATGAGGAAGATACACCAAGGACAAGGGTTATTAGTTAAAAACAATAACAAAACACATTTGCACTGCCACCACCTTCCCGACCAACCATACCTGAATGTGTCTGTCACCGATCCCCCAGGAAGGCAAGGAATCAGTAACCATGGGACTCCGGGTAATATGAATTTCAGTAATAATTTTTGGAAAATTAGTTTGTGTAATTTACGTTACTAATTTAAATCCAAGGGCAACTTTAGTATCGATTAATTGTAGGAGAACCTGAGGGGCTTCCAATACAACACCTAAAAATGACAAAGTAGCAAAATATATAAAAGGGGAGTTAAGTGAATACCACTGGACAAGCTATACAATTTATTTTATGAAACATGTAAATTAAGACAATTTGAACATATACCCTATTCTATTTCCCTAGAGGCAGAATGGATATTTATTGAGGACACGAAACTCACGTGCTACTATACCTTAAACACCCGCACTACGGCCACGATGTTGATGGCTGCCCTCAGCCCCGAGGATACGGGCTTGCGGCCCTGTTCCTAATACACTCCCAAGACACACTGATGAAATTTTGTTTTACCAGCTTATTGCTGGGAAGGATTACTCCTCCCACCATCTACTACAGCCCCAGGGCTCCACCCATTATTTTGGCAATGGCCAACCATTTAACACGTAGGCCTGAGGTCTGGCTCTCTAGGGCCAATAAGGACTTGGCCCTTATCTCAGGCCAATCACCTTCACTGATCTGTCGTGGAAAGCTACATGAATTCCTGAAGATTGAGTCAGCTCTCCCCAGCTAAAGAGAAGGGGGACAAGGCGCGTCTATGGAGCCCAGGCACCTGCGAGCAATGTTTACAAAACTGATAAATTATGTTCAAGCCTGTCTCCTCTTAGATAGCGAGTAGGGACATTTGACTCTGCCTCGTATGGGGAAGAGGCCAGTGAGAGGGAAAGAGAGGGGATGGAGAGGGGAACATCTGAGTGGGGAATTGAGTGGGAGAAGCCAAGGTATCCAAGACCACCCCACCCTCAGGTCAACCTCTTGACCTTGACAAATGGGCGACAAGGGGGGGGGAGGAAGAGGAGACGAATGACAGCCAAGGGGAGGGGAGAAGGAAGGAGGGGAGAGGGAGAAGGAAAGGAGGGGAGAAGGAGAGGGGAAAAGAGGGGAGAAGGGAGAACCAATGAGCTGAGCCCCAGGGGGAGTTGTAATGATCTGGGGCTCAGCTCATTGGTTCTCCCTTCTCCCCTCTTTTCCCTCTCCTTCTCCCCTCCTTTCCTTCTCCCTCTCCCCTCCTTCCTTCTCCCCTCCCCTTGGCCGTCATTCGTCTCCTCTTCCTCCCCCCCCCCTTGTCGCCCATTTGTCAAGGTCAAGAGGTTGACCTGAGGGTGGGGTGGTCTTGGATACCTTGGCTTCTCCCACTCAATTCCCCACTCAGATGTTCCCCTCTCCATCCCCTCTCATCCCCTCTCTTTCCCTCTCACCGGCCTCTTCCCCATACGAGGCAGAGTCAAATGTCCCTACTCGCTATCTAAGAGGAGACAGGCTTGAACATAATTTATCAGTTTTGTAAACATTGCTCGCAGGTGCCTGGGCTCCATAGACGCGCCTTGTCCCCCTTCTCTTTAGCTGGGGAGAGCTGACTCAATCTTCAGGAATTCATGTAGCTTTCCACGACAGATCAGTGAAGGTGATTGGCCTGAGATAAGGGCCAAGTCCTTATTGGCCCTAGAGAGCCAGACCTCAGGCCTACGTGTTAAATGGTTGGCCATTGCCAAAATAATGGGTGGAGCCCTGGGGCTGTAGTAGATGGTGGGAGGAGTAATCCTTCCCAGCAATAAGCTGGTAAAACAAAATTTCATCAGTGTGTCTTGGGAGTGTATTAGGAACAGGGCCGCAAGCCCGTATCCTCGGGGCTGAGGGCAGCCATCAACATCGTGGCCGTAGTGCGGGTGTTTAAGGTATAGTAGCACGTGAGTTTCGTGTCCTCAATAAATATCCATTGTGCCTCTAGGGAAATAGAATAGGGTATATGTTCAAATTGTCTTAATTTACATGTTTCATAAAATAAATTGTATAGCTTGTCCAGTGGTATTCACTTAACTCCCCTTTTATATATTTTGCTACTTTGTCATTTTTAGGTGTTGTATTGGAAGCCCCTCAGGTTTTCCTACAATTAATCGATACTAAAGTTGCCCTTGGATTTAAATTAGTAACGTAAATTACACAAACTAATTTTCCAAAAATTATTACTGAAATTCATATTACCCGGAGTCCCATGGTTACTGATTCCTTGCCTTCCTGGGGATCGGTGACAGACACATTCAGGTATGGTTGGTCGGGAAGGTGGTGGCAGTGCAAATGTGTTTTGTTATTGTTTTTAACTAATAACCCTTGTCCTTGGTGTATCTTCCTCATTTAATATTCCTCTTACATACGTGGCAGTCCAGTGAGGGGTCATGCTGGACTGTAACAGTGTTAAGCTGGGGTATTGAGTGAAGAGAGACAGAGAATTACAACAGAGAGCGTATAGTACGATTATGAGAGATCACAAGATAACAGGATTAATACTGGGGGAACATTGGGTTATTACAATAAAGGACGCGGTTATTACGACAGGGTAAAGCGGTCATTACAATGGTGGCAGCGGTGGGATTCTCTCATGATTCTGTTCTTCCCTTCCGGCATCTCGCTTTTACGTGGCCTCTTTTCCCACAATTAAAACAAGTACGCGAGTCCCACCAGTCATTACGTGGGGGTTGTTGCGTGCGACCACTGCCCCCCGCTTTCGTCTGGGGGGGTCCTGACCTATTGCCCCCTTGCCCGCTCTCTACCTTCCTGCTCACCGCATTAACATATGGCGACGTCCGCGCCTCCTCCGCATCCAAGTCCTCATCTATATGGTCTTCGGCGTATTGTACGAGTTCCCTAAAACTCAGGGAAGCCGTGTCCGTAGCGAGGTATGGACCGATATGAGCGGGCAAGGCCTTACAAAATAGCTGCTTTGCAAACCGTTCCTCCTGCTGCGCATCGTAACCCAACTCCTGAGTGAGATCACCTATCCTGGTCCTACGGAAGGCACCAAAATCTTTTAATTGAGTACCTTTATCCCTCTGCAATGACGTTAAGTAGCGACGAGCCTCCTCTTTAGTAATTTTCGCCTTAAATCGGTCCTTGATGGCCTGCACAAATTGTGGCCACGTCACCAAATGCCTGAATTCCTCAGACTTCCTCAGGGGCCCGTCGCGACCCACACATGCCCCAGTGGCCAGATTAATTTTAGTTTCATCGTCAGGAGCCGCGGCTAACACAGAATCCATCTCCCACAACCAATTTTCCACACAACGGTTGCGTTCCACTTTATTCGATGGGAGTTCAGCACAATTTAACCTTGGCAAGGACAACTTCGGGAGTGACGCCACAAGTCCCGGTCTATAGGATGGAGTACTGGGAGTGTAAGGGGGTGCCTGACCAGGGGGGGAAGGAACTATGAGGGGTTGGGTGTAGGATGGGGATAGGGGTTGGGAGTGGGGTGAGGAGAGGGGATGAGAGGGGATGGAGAGGGGAACATCTGAGTGAGGAATTGAGTGGGAGAAGCCAAGGTATCCAAGACCACCCCACCCTCAGGTCAACCTCTTGACCTTGACAAATGGGCGACAAGGGGGGGGGGGAGGAAGAGGAGACGAATGACGGCCAAGGGGAGGGGAGAAGGAAGGAGGGGAGAGGGAGAAGGAAAGGAGGGGAGAAGGAGAGGGAAAAGAGGGGAGAAGGGAGAACCAATGAGCTGAGCCCCAGATCATTACATGGTGACTGTTGTCAATATGACTGTTGTCATGGTGACTGTTGTCATGGTGACTGTTGTCATGGTGGCTGTTGTCATGGTGACTGTTGTCATGGTGGCTGTTGTCATGGTGACTGTTGTCATGGTGACTGTTGTCATAGTGACTGTTGTCATGGTGACTGTTGTCATGGTGACTGTTGTCATGGTGACTGTTGTCATGGTGACTGTTGTCATGGTGATTGTTGTCATGGTGACTGTTGTCATGGTGACTGTTGTCATGGTGGCTGTTGTCATGGTGACTGTTGTCATGGTGACTGTTGTCATGGTGGCTGTTGTCAAGGTGACTGTTGTCATGGTGACTGTTGTCATGGTGACTGTTGTCATGGTGACTGTTGTCATGGTGACTGTTGTCATGGTGGCTGTTGTCATGGTGGCTGTTGTCATGGTGACTGTTGTCATGGTGACTGTTGTAATGGTGACTGTTGTCAATATGACTGTTGTCATGGTGACTGTTGTCAATATGACTGTTGTCATGGTGACTGTTGTCAATATGACTGTTGTCATGGTGACTGTTGTCATGGTGACTGTTGTCATGGTGGCTGTTGTCATGGTGACTGTTGTCATGGTGGCTGTTGTCATGGTGACTGTTGTCAATATGACTGTTGTCATGGTGACTGTTGTCAATATGACTGTTGTCATGGTGACTGTTGTCAATATGACTGTTGTCATGGTGACTGTTGTCATGGTGACTGTTGTCATGGTGGCTGTTGTCATGGTGACTGTTGTCATGGTGGCTGTTGTCATGGTGACTGTTGTCATGGTGACTGTTGTCATGGTGGCTGTTGTCATGGTGACTGTTGTCATGGTGACTATTGTCATGGTGACTGTTGTCATGGTGACTGTTGTCATGGTGGCTGTTGTCATGGTGACTGTTGTCATGGTGACTGTTGTCATGGTGGCTGTTGTCATGGTGACTGTTGTCATGGTGACTGTTGTCATGGTGGCTGTTGTCATGGTGACTGTTGTCATGGTGACTGTTGTCATGGTGACTGTTGTCATGGTGACTGTTGTCATGGTGGCTGTTGTCATGGTGACTGTTGTCATGGTGACTGTTGTCATGGTGACTGTGGGTGTTGTGCTAGACACCACCACATCAGGCAATACTCCCACATGAACTCCTCTACTCCTGGGGGACGGATAGTTAGCAGCTTCTTCTATCTGAATGTTTCAGATTAGTTGAAGGGAACGAGACACAAAAAAGTATTCGTCCTCATATGAAATTTAGTATCAAATATTAAACAAATCTAACGTTATTTGGCATCAGCGTTGTGAAAATGTCAACGTCGTGAAGTGGATATGCCTTCTAGGAGTGCTGATTGCCACCAAGAAGGTCAAATTTCACACTAATAGTAATGAGTAGGTCTGTTATTTTGCTGAATTTTATTCATATCATTGTCCAATGCCAATATTTTTTATGTCCTCCAATTTTTTATTTTTTTTTGTATTTTGGTGGCGGGAGGGATTTTTTTTCTCCTTTGTTTTTCATTTGATTGTTTTGTGGCTTCTTCATCTTGGAAAATATATACCCGTCACAAAGTATGTTTTAGCCGATTTGTTCACATATTTCAAACTCTATTTGCTTTTCTCTTCAGAGTTTTTTGGTAATTGGGGACCAGATTAGGGCTTTATCAATTATTTTATGTATACATTATATATCCCCTAAATCAGTATAATTATCCCAATATTTTTTTGTGGGGTGGGGGTATTTTTTCTTAACTTAATTTTAACACATATTGACCTTCAAATTTCACATATTCGATTACGAATGTCAAGCAATGTTTATAAAAACATACAAGAAGAATCATTACAACATTAGAACACTTTCCCACCAGGAGATTCGAACCCTGCCAGCACAGGAGCCTTACAGCAACTGGCATGACTGGTACGTCTTTAGCCCACTGCACCAGAGCTCAGACCCTTAAAAGAGATGGTAACTTCGGAGTATTTCACCTATAAAGATCTCCATCTCCCAAGGGCAATTAGATCATAGTGAGGGGCTACTCACGTTCTTTCATCAAATTCCTGTTAATATGGGAGAACTCTGTGTCTATGCTTAATGCACAACTAAGTTAAACACCCAAGAGAGATTATACAACCTTAGAACCCTTTCCTACCAGGAGATTCGAACCCTAGCCAGCACAGAAGCCTTACAGCAACTGGCATAACTGATACGTCTTTAACCCACTGCATCACTGCTCAGACCCTTAAAAGAGATGGCAACATCGGAGTATTTCACCTCCAAAGATCACCATCTCCCAAGGGCAACTAGAGCTTAGTGAGGGGCTACTCTCATTCTTTCATCAAATTCCTATTATTATATGAGAACTCTGTATCTATGCTTAATGCACAACTTGCCTAAACATGCAAGAGAGATTATACAACCTTAGAACACTTTCCCACCAGGAGATTCGTACCCTAGCCAGCATTTAAGCCTTACAGCAAATGGCATAACTGATACACCTAAACCCACTGCACCACAGCTCAGACCCTTAAAGGAGATGGTAACTTTGGAGAATTTCACCTCCAAAGATCACTATCTCCCAAGGGCAACTAGAGCATAGTGAGGGGCTAATCACGTTCTTTCATCAAATTCCTGTTAATATGGGAGAACTCTGTGTCTATGCTTAATGCACAACTTGCCTAAACACGCAAGAGAGATTATACAACCTTAGAACACTTTCCCACCAGGAGATTCGATCCCTAGCCAGCACAGAAGCCTTACAGCAACTGGCATAACTGGTACGCCTTTAGCCCACTGCACCACAGCTCAGACCCTTAAAAGAGATGGTAACTTCGGAGTATTTCACCTCCAAAGATCACCATCTCCCAAGGGCAACTAGAGCATAGTGAGGGGCTACTCACGTTTTTTCATCAAATTCCTGTTAATATGGGAGAACTCTGTGTCTATGCTTAATGCACAACTTGCCTAAACACGCAAGAGAGATTATACAACATTAGAACACTTTTCTACCAGGAGATTCGAACCCTAGCCAGCACAGAAGCCTTACAGCAACTGGCATAACTGGTACTCTTTTAGCCCACTGCACCACAGCTCAGACCCTTTAAAGAGATGGTAACTTCGGAGTATTTCACCTATAAAGATCTCCATCTCCCAAGAGCAACAAGAGCATAGTGAGGGGCTACTCACGTTCTTTCATCAAATTCCTGTTAATATGGGAGAACTCTGTGTCTATGCTTAATGCACAACTTGCCTAAACACGCAAGAGAGATTATACAACCTTAGAACACTTTCCCACCAGGAGATTCGAACCCTAGCCAGCACAGAAGCCTTACAGCAACTGGCATAACTGGTATGCCTTTAGCCCACTGCACCACAGCTCAGACCCTTAAAAAGAGATGGTAACTTCGGAGTATTTCTCCTCCAAAGATCACCATCTCTCAAGGTCAACTAGAGCATAGTGAGGGACTACTCACGTTCTTTCATCAAATTCCTGTTAAAATGGGAGAACTCTGTGTCTATGCTTAATGCACAACTTGACTAAACACGCAAGAGAGATTATACAACATTAGAACACTTTCCCACCAGGAGATTCGAACCCTAGCCAGCACAGAAGCCTTAAAGCAACTGGCATAGCTGGTACGCCTTTAGCCCAATGCACCACAGCTCAGACCCTTAAAAGAGATGGTAACTACAGAGTATTTCACCTCCAAAGATCACCTTCTCCCAAGGGCAACTAGAGCATAGTGAGGGGCTACTCACGGTCTTTCATCAAATTCCTGTTAATATGGGAGACCTCTGTGTCTATGCTTAATGCACAACTTGAATAAATACGCAAGAGAGATTATACAACCTTAGAACACTTTCCCACCAGGAGATTCGAACCCTGCCAGCACAGGAGCCTTACAGCAACTGGCATGACTGGTACGTCTTTAGCCCACTGCACCAGAGCTCAGACCCTTAAAAGAGATGGTAACTTCGGAGTATTTCACCTCCAAAGATCACCATCTCCCAAGGGCAACTAGAGCACAGTGAGGGGCTACTCACGGTCTTTCATCAAATTCCTTTTAATATGGGAGAACTCTGTGTCTATGCTTAATGCACAACTTGCCTAAACACGCAAGATAGATTATACAACCTTAGAACACTTTCCCACCAGGAGATTCGTACCCTAGCCAGCACAGAAGCCTTACAGCAAATGGCATAACTGGTACACCTAAACCCACTGCACCACAGCTCAGACCCTTAAAAGAGATGGTAACTTCGGAGTATTTCACCTCCAAATATCACCATCTCCCAAGGGGCAACTAGAGCATAGTGAGGGGCTACTCACGTTCTTTCATCAAATTCCTGGTAATATGGGAGAACGCTGTGTCTATGCTTAATGCACAACTTGCCTAAAAACGCAAAAGAGATTATACAACCTTAGAACACTTTCCCACCAGAAGATTCGAACCCTAGCCAGCACAGAAGCCTTTCAGCATCTGGAATAACTGGTACGCCTTTAGCCCACTGCACCAGAGCTCAGACCCTTAAAAGAGATGGTAACTTCGGAGTATTTCACCTCCAAAGATCACCATCTCCCAAGGGCAACTAGAGCATAGTGAGGGGCTACTCACGTTTTTTCATCAAATTCCTGTTAATTTGGGAGAACTCTGTGTATATGCTTAATGCACAACTTGCCTAAACACGCATGAGAGATTATACAACATTAGAACACTTTCCTACCAGAAGATTCGAACCCTAGCCAGCACAGAAGCCTTTCAGCATCTGGCATAACTGGTACGCCTTTAGCCCACTGCACCAGAGCTCAGACCCTTAAAAGAGATGGTAACTTCGGAGTATTTCACCTCCAAAGATCACCATCTCCCAAGGGCAACTAGAGCATAGTGAGGGGCTACTCACGGTCTTTCATCAAATTCCTGGTAATATGGGAGACCTCTGTGTCTATGCTTAATGCACAACTTGAATAAATACGCAAGAGAGATTATACAACCTTAGAACACTTTCCCACCAGGAGATTCGAACCCTGCCAGCACAGGAGCCTTACAGCAACTGGCATAACTGGTACGCCTTTAACCTACTGCACCACAGCTCAGACCCTTAAAAGAGATGGTAACTTCAAAGTATTTCACCTCCAAAGATCACTATCTCCCAAGGGCAACTAGATCATAGGGAGGGGCTAATCACGTTCTTTCATCAAATTCCAGTTAATATGGGAGAACTCTGTGTCTATGCTTAATGCACAACTTGCCTAAACACGCATGAGAGATTATACAACATTAGAACACTTTCCTACCAGAAGATTCGAACCCTAGCCAGCACAGAAGCCTTACAGCAACTGGCATAACTGGTACGCTTTTAGCCCACTGCACCACAGCTCAGACCCTTAAAAGAGATGGTAACTTCGGAGTATTTCACCTATAAAGATCTCCATCTCCCAAGGGCAATTAGATCATAGTGAGGGGCTACTCACGTTCTTTCATCAAATTCCTGTTAATATGGGAGAACTCTGTGTCTATGCTTAATGCACAACTAGGTTAAACACCCAAGAGAGATTATACAACCTTAGAACACCTTCCTACCAGGAGATTCGAACCCTAGCCAGCACAGAAGCCTTACAGCAACTGGCATAACTGATACGTCTTTAACCCACTGCATCACTGCTCAGACCCTTAAAAGAGATAGCAACATCGGAGTATTTCACCTCCAAAGATCACCATCTCCCAAGGGCAACTAGAGCTTAGTGAGGGGCTACTCTCATTCTTTCATCAAATTCCTATTATTATATGAGAACTCTGTGTCTATGCTTAATGCACAACTTGCCTAAACATGCAAGAGAGATTATACAACCTTAGAACACTTTCCCACCAGGAGATTCGATCCCTAGCCAGCACAGAAGCCTTACAGCAACTGGCATAACTGGTACGCCTTTAGCCCACTGCAACACAGCTCAGACCCTTAAAAGAGATGGTAACTTCGGAGTATTTCACCTTGAAAGATCACCATCTCCCAAGGGCAACTAGAGCATAGTGAGGGGCTACTCACGGTCTTTCATCAAATTCCTGTTAATATGAGAGAACTCTGTGTCTATGCTTAATGCACAACTTGCCTAAACACGCAAGAGAGATTATACAACCTTAGAACACATTCCCTCCAGGAGATTCGAACCCTAGCCTGCACAGAAGCCTTACAGCAAATGGCATAACTGGTACGCCTTTAACCCACTGCACTTTAACCCACTCACTATGCTCTAGTTGCCCTTGGGAGATGGTGATCTTTGGAGGTGAAATTGTCCAAAGTTACCATCTCCTTTAAGGGTCTGAGCAGTGATGAAGTGGGTTAAAGGCGTACCAGTTATGCCAGTTGCTGTAAGGCTTCTGTGCTGGCTAGGGTTCGAATCTCCTGGTAAGAAAGTGTTCTAATGTTGTATAATCTCTCTTGCTTGTTTAGGCAAGTTGTGCATTAAGCATAGACACAGAGTTATCCCATATTAACAGGAATTTGATGAAAAAACGTGAGTAGCCCCTCACTATGCTCTAGTTGCCCTTGGGAGATTGTGATCTTTGGAGGTGAAATACCCCGAAGTTACCATCTCTTTTAAGGGTCTCAGCTGTGGTGCAGTGGGCTAAAGGCGTACCAGTTATGCCAGTTGCTGTAAGGCTTCTGTGCTAGCTAGGGTTCGAATCTCCTGGAGGGAAAGTGTTCTAATGTTGTATAATCTCTCTTGCGTGTTTAGGCAAGTTGTATTAAGCATAGACACAGAGTTCTCCCATATTAACAGGAATTTGATGAAAGAACGTGAGTAGCCCCTCACTATGCTCTAGTTGCCCTTGGGAGATGGAGATCTTTATAGGTGAAATACTCCGAAGTTACCATCTCTTTTAAGGGTCTGAGCTGTGGTGCAGTGGGCTAAAAGCGTACCAGTTATGCCAGTTGCTGTAAGGCTTCTGTGCTGGCTAGGGTTCGAATCTCCTGGTAGAAAAGTGTTCTAATGTTGTATAATCTCTCTTGCGTGTTTAGGCAAGTTGTGCATTAAGCATCGACACAGAGTTCTCCCATATTAACAGGAATTTGATGAAAAAACGTGAGTAGCCCCTCACTATGCTCTAGTTGCCCTTGGGAGATGGTGATCATTGGAGGTGAAATACTCCAAAGTTACCATCTCTTTTAAGGGTCTGAGCTGTGGTGCAGTGGGCTAAAGGCGTACCAGTTATGCCAGTTGCTTTAAGGCTTCTGTGCTGGCTAGGGTTCGAATCTCCTGGAGGGAAAGTGTTCTAATGTTGTATAATCTCTCTTGCGTGTTTAGTCAAGTTGTGCATTAAGCATAGACACAGAGTTCTCCCATTTTAACAGGAATTTGATGAAAGAACGTGAGTAGTCCCTCACTATGCTCTAGTTGACCTTGAGAGATGGTGATCTTTGGAGGAGAAATACTCCGAAGTTACCATCTCTTTTTAAGGGTCTGAGCTGTGGTGCAGTGGGCTAAAGGCATACCAGTTATGCCAGTTGCTGTAAGGCTTCTGTGCTGGCTAGGGTTCGAATCTCCTGGTGGGAAAGTGTTCTAAGGTTGTATAATCTCTCTTGCGTGTTTAGGCAAGTTGTGCATTAAGCATAGACACAGAGTTCTCCCATATTAACAGGAATTTGATGAAAGAACGTGAGTAACCCCTTACTATGCTCTTGTTGCCCTTGGGAGATGGAGATCTTTATAGGTGAAATACTCCGAAGTTACCATCTCTTTTAAGGGTCTGAGCTGTGGTGCAGTGGGCTAAAAGCGTACCAGTTATGCCAGTTGCTGTAAGGCTTCTGTGCTGGCTTAGGTTCGAATCTCCTGGTAGAAAAGTGTTCTAATGTTGTATAATCTCTCTTGCGTGTTTAGGCAAGTTGTGCATTAAGCATAGACACAGAGTTCTCCCATATTAACAGGAATTTGATGAAAAAACGTGAGTAGCCCCTCACTATGCTCTAGTTGCCTTTGGGAGATGGTGATCTTTGGAGGTGAAATACTCCGAAGTTACCATCTCTTTTAAGGGTCTGAGCTGTGGTGCAGTGGGCTAAAGGCGTACCAGTTATGCCAGTTGCTGTAAGGCTTCTGTGCTGGCTAGGGATCGAATCTCCTGGTGGGAAAGTGTGCTAAGGTTGTATAATCTCTCTTGCGTGTATAGTCAAGTTGTGCATTAAGCATAGACACAGAGTTCTCCCATTTTAACAGGAATTTGATGAAAGAACGTGAGTAGTCCCTCACTATGCTCTAGTTGACCTTGAGAGATGGTGATCTTTGGAGGAGAAATACTCCGAAGTTACCATCTCTTTTTAAGGGTCTGAGCTGTGGTGCAGTGGGCTAAAGGCATACCAGTTATGCCAGTTGCTGTAAGGCTTCTGTGCTGCCAAGGGTTCGAATCTCCTGGTGGGAAAGTGTTCTAAGGTTGTATAATCTCTCTTGCGTGTTTAGGCAAGTTGTGCATTAAGCATAGACACAGAGTTCTCCCATATTAACAGGAATTTGATGAAAGAACGTGAGTAGCCCCTCACTATGCTCTTGTTGCCCTTGGGAGATGGAGATCTTTATAGGTGAAATACTCCGAAGTTACCATCTCTTTTAAGGGTCTGAGCTGTGGTGCAGTGGGCTAAAAGCGTACCAGTTATGCCAGTTGCTGTAAGGCTTCTGTGCTGGCTAGGGTTCGAATCTCCTGGTAGAAAAGTGTTCTAATGTTGTATAATCTCTCTTGCGTGTTTAGGCAAGTTGTGCATTAAGCATAGACATAGAGTTCTCCCATATTAACAGGAATTTGATGAAAAAACGTGAATAGCCCCTCACTATGCTCTAGTTGCCCTTGGGAGATGGTGATCTTTGGAGGTGAAATACTCCGAAGTTACCATCTCTTTTAAGGGTCTGAGCTGTGGTGCAGTGGGCTAAAGGCGTACCAGTTATGCCAGTTGCTGTAAGGCTTCTGTGCTGGCTAGGGATCGAATCTCCTGGTGGGAAAGTGTTCTAAGGTTGTATAATCTCTCTTGCGTGTTTAGGCAAGTTGTGCATTAAGCATAGACACTGAGTTCTCCCACATTAACAGGAATTTGATGAAAGAACGTGAGTAGCCCCTCACTATGCTCTAGTTGCCCTTGAGAGATGGTGATCTTTGGAGGTGAAATACTCTGAAGTTACCATCTCTTTTAAGGATCTGAGCTGTGGTGCAGTGGGCTAAAGGCGTACCAGTTATTCCAGTTGCTTTAAGGCTTCTGTGCTGGCTAGGGTTCGAATCTCCTGGTGGGAAAGTGTTCTAATGTTGTATAATCTCTCTTGCGTGCTTAGGCAAGTTGTGCATTAAGAATAGATACACAGTTCTCCCATATTAACAGGAATTTGATGAAAGAACGTGAGTAGCCCCTCACTATGCTCTAGTTGCCCTTGGGAGATGGTGATCTTTGGAGGTGAAATACTCCGAAGTTACCATCTCTTTTAAGGGTCTGAGCTCTGGTGCAGTGGGTTAAAGGCGTACCAGTTTTGCCATTTGCTGTAAGGCTTCTGTGCAGGCTAAGGTTCGAATCTCCTGGTGGGAATATGTTCTAAGGTTGTATAATCTCTCTTGCATGTTTAGGCAAGTTGTGCATTAAGCATAGACACAGAGTTCTCTCATATTAACAGGAATTTGATGAAAGACCGTGAGTAGCCCCTCACTATGCTCTAGTTGCCCTTGGGAGATGGAGATCTTTATAGGTGAAATACTCCGAAGTTACCATCTCTTTTAAGGGTCTGAGCTGTGGTGCAGTGGGCTAAAAGCGTACCAGTTATGCCAGTTGCTGTAAGGCTTCTGTGCTGGCTAGGGTTCGAATCTCCTGGTAGAAAAGTGTTCCAATGGTGTATAATCTCTCTTGCGTGATTAGGCAAGTTGTGCATTAAGCATAGACACAGAGTTCTCCCATATTAACAGGAATTTGATGAAAAAACGTGAGTATCCCCTCACTATGCTCTAGTTTCCCTTGGGAGATGGTGATCTTTGGAGGTGAAATACTCCGAAGTTACCATCTCTTTTAAGGGTCTGTGTTGTGGTGCAGTGGGCTAAAGGCGTACCAGTTATGCCAGTTGCTTTAAGGCTTCTGTGCTGGCTATGGTTCGAATCTCCTGGTGGGAAAGTGTTCTAATGTTGTATAATCTCTCTTGCGTGTTTAGTCAAGTTGTGCATTAAGCATAGATACAGAGTTCTCCCATTTTAACAGGAATTTGATGAAAGAACGTGAGTAGTCCCTCACTATGCTCTAGTTGACCTTGAGAGATGGTGATCTTTGGAGGAGAAATACTCCGAAGTTACCATCTCTTTTTAAGGGTCTGAGCTGTGGTGCAGTGGGCTAAAGGCATACCAGTTATGCCAGTTGCTGTAAGGCTTCTGTGCTGGCTAGGGTTCGAATCTCCTGGTGGGAAAGTGTTCTAATGTTGTATAATCTCTCTTGCGTGTTTAGGCAAGTTGTGCATTAAGCATAGACACAGAGTTCTCCCATATTAACAGGAATTTGATGAAAAAACGTGAGTAGTCCCTCACTATGCTCTAGTTGCCCTTGGGAGATGGTGATCTTTGGAGGTGAAATACTCCGAAGTTACCATCTCTTTTAAGGGTCTGAGCTGTGGTGCAGTGGGCTAAAGGCGTACCAGTTATGCCAGTTGCTGTAAGGCTTCTGTGCTGGCTAGGGATCGAATCTCCTGGTGGGAAAGTGTTCTAAAGTTGTATAATCTCTCTTGCATGTTTAGGCAAGTTGTGCATTAAGCATAGACACTGAGTTCTCCCACATTAACAGGAATTTGATGAAAGAACGTGAGTAGCCCCTCACTATGCTCTAGTTGCCCTTGAGAGATGGTGATCTTTGGAGGTGAAATACTCCGAAGTTACCATCTCTTTTAAGGGTCTGAGCTGTGGTGCAGTGGGCTAAAGGCGTACCAGTTATTCCAGTTGCTTTAAGGCTTCTGTGCTGGCTAGGGTTCGAATCTCCTGGTGGGAAAGTGTTCTAATGTTGTATAATCTCTCTTGCGTGTTTAGGCAAGTTGTGCATTAAGAATAGATACAGAGTTCTCCAATATTAACAGGAAATTGACGAAAGAACGTGAGTAGCCCCTCACTATGCTCTAGTTGCCCTTGGGAGATGGTGATCTTTGGAGGTGAAATACTCCGAAGTTACCATCTCTTTTAAGGGTCTGAGCTCTGGTGCAGTGGCTTAAAGGCGTACCAGTTATGCCATTTGCTGTAAGGCTTCTGTGCAGGCTAGGGTTCGAATCTCCTGGTGGGAATGTGTTCTAAGGTTGTATAATCTCTCTTGCGTGTTTAGGCAATTTGTGCATTAAGCATAGACACAGAGTTCTCTCATATTAACAGAAATTTGATGAAAGACCGTGAGTAGCCCGTCACTATGCTCTAGTTGCCCTTGGGAGATGGTGATCTTTCAAGGTGAAATACTCCGAAGTTACCATCTCTTTTAAGGGTCTGAGCTGTGGTGCAGTGGGCTAAAGGCGTACCAGTTATGCCAGTTGCTGTAAGGCTTCTGTGCTGGCTAGGGATCGAATCTCCTGGTGGGAAAGTGTTCTAAGGTTGTATAATCTCTCTTGCGTGTTTAGGCAAGTTGTGCATTAAGCATAGACACTGAGTTCTCCCACATTAACAGTAATTTGATGAAAGAACGTGAGTAGCCCCTCACTATGCTCTAGTTGCCCTTGAGAGATGGTGATCTTTGGAGGTGAAATACTCCGAAGTTACCATCTCCTTTAAGGGTCTGAGCAGTGATGCAGTGGGTTAAAGGCGTACCAGTTATGCCAGTTGCTGTAAGGCTTCTGTGCTGGCTAGGGTTCGAATCTCCTGGTAGGAAAGTGTTCTAATGTTGTATAATCTCTCTTGCGTGTTTAGGCAAGTTGTATTAAGCATAGACACAGAGTTCTCCCATATTAACAGGAATTTGATGAAAGAACGTGAGTAGCCCCTCACTATGCTCTAGTTGCCCTTGGGAGATGGAGATCTTTATAGGTGAAATACTCCGAAGTTACCATCTCTTTTAAGGGTCTGAACTGTGGTGCAGTGGGCTAAAAGCGTACCAGTTATGCCAGTTGCTGTAAGGCTTCTGTGCTGGCTAGGGTTCGAATCTCCTGGTAGAAAAGTGTTCTAATGTTGTATAATCTCTCTTGCGTGATTAGGCAAGTTGTGTATTAAGCATAGACACAGAGTTCTCCCATATTAACAGGAATTTGATGAAAAAACGTGAGTAGCCCCTCACTATGCTCTAATTGCCCTTGGGAGATGGTGATCTTTGGAGGTGAAATACTCCGAAGTTACCATCTCTTTTAAGGGTCTGAGTTGTGGTGCAGTGGGCTAAAGGCGTACCAGTTATGCCAGTTGCTTTAAGGCTTCTGTGCTGGCTAGGGTTCGAATCTCCTGGTGGGAAAGTGTTCTAATGTTGTATAATCTCTCTTGCGTGTTTAGTCAAGTTGTGCATTAAGCATAGACACAGAGTTCTCCCATATTAACAGGAATTTGATGAAAGAACGTGAGTAGCCCCTCACTATGGTCTAGTTGCCCTTGGGAGATGGTGATCTTTGGAGGTGAAATACTCCGAAGTTACCATCTCTTTTAAGGGTCTGAGCTGTGGTGCAGTGGGCTAAAGGCGTACCAGTTATGCCAGTTGCTGTAAGGCTTCTGTGCTGGCTAGGGTTCGAATCTCCTGGTGGGAAAGTGTTCTAAGGTTGTATAATCTCTCTTGCATGTTTAGGCAAGTTGTGCATTAAGCATAGACACAGAGTTCTCCCATATTAACAGGAATTTGATGAAAGAACGTGAGAAGCCCCTCACTATGGTCTAGTTGCCCTTGGGAGATGGTGATCTTTGGAGGTGAAATACTCCGAAGTTACCATCTCTTTTAAGGGTCTGAGCTGTGGTGCAGTGGGCTAAAGGTGTACCAGTTATGCCAGTTGCTGTAAGGCTTCTGTGCTGGCTAGGGTTCGAATCTCCTGGTGGGAAAGTGTTCTAAGGTTGTATAATCTCTCTTGCATGTTTAGGCAAGTTGTGCATTAAGCATAGACACAGAGTTCTCCCATATTAACAGGAATTTGATGAAAGAACGTGAGTAGCCCTTCACTATGCTCAAGTTGCCTCTTGGGAGATGGTGATCTTTCGAGGTGAAATACTCCGAAGTTACCATCTCTTTTAAGGGTCTGAGCTGTGGTGCAGTGGGCTAAAGGCGTCCCAGTTATGCCAGTTGCTGTAAGGCTTCTGTGCTGGCTAGGGATCGAATCTCCTGGTGAGAAAGTGTTCTAAGGTTGTATAATCTCTCTTGCGAGTTTAGGCAAGTTGTGCATTAAGCATAGACACAGAGTTCTCCCATATTAACAGGAATTTGATGAAAGACCGTGAGTAGCCCCTCACTATGCTCTAGTTGCCCTTGGGAGATGGTGATCTTTGGAGGTGAAATACTCCGAAGTTACCATCTCTTTTAAGGGTCTGAGCTGTGGTGCAGTGGGCTAAAGGCGTACCAGTTATGCCAGTTGCTGTAAGGCTTCTGTGCTGGCTAGGGTTCGAATATCCTGGAGAGAAAGTGTTCTAATGTTGTATAATCTCTCTTGCGTGTTTTTGCAAGTTGTATTAAGCATAGACGCAGAGTTCTCCCATATTAACAGGAATTTGATGAAAGAACATGAGTAGCCCCTCACTATGCTCTAGTTGCCCTTGGGAGATGGTGATCTTTGGAGGTGAAATACTCCGAAGTTGCCATCTCTTTTAAGGGTCTAAGCTCAGGTGCAGTGGGATAAAGGCGTACCAGTTATGCCATTTGCTGTAAGGCTTCTGCGCAGGCTAAGGTTCGAATCTCCTGGTGGGAAAGTGTTCTAAGGTTGTATAATCTCTCTTGCGAGTTTAGGCAAGTTGTGCATTAAGCATAGACACAGAGTTCTCCCATATTAACAGGAATTTGATGAAAGAACGTGAGTAGCCCCTCACTATGCTCTAGTTGCCCTTGGGAGATGGAGATCTTTATAGGTGAAATACTCTGAAGTTACCATCTCTTTTAAGGGTCTGAACTGTGGTGCAGTGGGCTAAAAGCGTACCAGTTATGCCAGTTGCTGTAAGGCTTCTGTGCTGGCTAGGGTTCGAATCTCCTGGTAGAAAAGTGTTCTAATGTTGTATAATCTCTCTTGCGTGATTAGGCAAGTTGTGCATTAAGCATAGACACAGAGTTCTCCCATATTAACAGGAATTTGATGAAAAAACGTGAGTAGCCCCTCACTATGCTCTAGTTGCCATTGGGAGATGGTGATCTTTGGAGGTGAAATACTCCGAAGTTACCATCTCTTTTAAGGGTCTGAGTTGTGGTGCAGTGGGCTAAAGGCGTACCAGTTATGCCAGTTGCTTTAAGGCTTCTGTGCTGGCTAGGGTTCGAATCTCCTGGTGGGAAAGTGTTCTAATGTTGTATAATCTCTCTTGCGTGTTTAGTCAAGTTGTGCATTAAGCATAGACACAGAGTTCTCCCATATTAACAGGAATTTGATGAAAGAACGTGAGTAGCCCCTCACTATGGTCTAGTTGCCCTTGGGAGATGGTGATCTTTGGAGGTGAAATACTCCGAAGTTACCATCTCTTTTAAGGGTCTGAGCTGTGGTGCAGTGGGCTAAAGGCGTACCAGTTATGCCAGTTGCTGTAAGGCTTCTGTGCTGGCTAGGGTTCGAATCTCCTGGTGGGAAAGTGTTATAAGGTTGTATAATCTCTCTTGCATGTTTAGGCAAGTTGTGCATTAAGCATAGACACAGAGTTCTCCCATATTAACAGGAATTTGATGAAAGAACGTGAGTAGCCCCCCACTATGGTCTAGTTGCCCTTGGGAGATGGTGATCTTTGGAGGTGAAATACTCCGAAGTTACCATCTCTTTTAAGGGTCTGAGCTGTGGTGCAGTGGGCTAAAGGCGTACCAGTTATGCCAGTTGCTGTAAGGCTTCTGTGCTGGCTAGGGCTCGAATCTCCTGGTGGGAAAGTGTTCTAAGGTTGTATAATCTCTCTTGCATGTTTAGGCAAGTTGTGCATTAAGCATAGACACAGAGTTCTCCCATATTAACAGGAATTTGATGAAAGAACGTGAGTAGCCCTTCACTATGCTCAAGTTGCCTCTTGGGAGATGGTGATCTTTCGAGGTGAAATACTCCGATGTTACCATCTCTTTTTAAGGGTCTGAGCTGTGGTGCTGTGGGCTAAAGGCATACCATTTATGCCAGTTGCTGTAAGGCTTCTGTGCTGGCTAGGGTTCGAATCTCCTCGTGGGAAAGTGTTCTAATGTTGTATAATCTCTCTTGCGTGTTTAGGCAAGTTGTGCATTAAGCATAGACACAGAGTTCTCCCATATTAACAGGAATTTGATGAAAAAACGTGAGTAGTCCCTCACTATGCTCTAGTTGCCCTTGGGAGATGGTGATCTTTGGAGGTGAAATACTCCGAAGTTACCATCTCTTTTAAGGGTCTGAGCTGTGGTGCAGTGGGCTAAAGGCGTACCAGTTATGCCAGTTGCTGTAAGGCTTCTGTGCTGGCTAGGGATCGAATCTCCTGGTGGGAAAGTGTTCTAAGGTTGTATAATCTCTCTTGCGTGTTTAGGCAAGTTGTGCATTAAGAATAGATACAGAGTTCTCCAATATTAACAGGAAATTGATGAAAGAACGTGAGTAGCCCCTCACTATGCTCTAGTTGCCCTTGGGAGATGGTGATCTTTGGAGGTGAAATACTCCGAAGTTACCATCTCTTTTAAGGGTCTGAGCTCTGGTGCAGTGGGTTAAAGGCGTACCAGTTATGCCATTTGCTGTAAGGCTTCTGTGCAGGCTAGGGTTCGAATCTCCTGGTGGGAATGTGTTCTAAGGTTGTATAATCTCTCTTGCGTGTTTAGGCAATTTGTGCATTAAGCATAGACACAGAGTTCTCTCATATTAACAGAAATTTGATGAAAGATCGTGAGTAGCCCCTCACTATGCTCTAGTTGCCCTTGGGAGATGGTGATCTTTCAAGGTGAAATACTCCGAAGTTACCATCTCTTTTAAGGGTCTGAGCTGTGGTGCAGTGGGCTAAAGGCGTACCAGTTATGCCAGTTGCTGTAAGGCTTCTGTGCTGGCTAGGGATCGAATCTCCTGGTGGGAAAGTGTTCTAAGGTTGTATAATCTCTCTTGCGTGTTTAGGCAAGTTGTGCATTAAGCATAGACACTGAGTTCTCCCACATTAACAGTAATTTGATGAAAGAACGTGAGTAGCCCCTCACTATGCTCTAGTTGCCCTTGAGAGATGGTGATCTTTGGAGGTGAAATACTCCGAAGTTACCATCTCCTTTAAGGGTCTGAGCAGTGATGCAGTGGGTTAAAGGCGTACCAGTTATGCCAGTTGCTGTAAGGCTTCAGTGCCGGCTAGGGTTCGAATCTCCTGGTAGGAAAGTGTTCTAATGTTGTATAATCTCTCTTGCGTGTGTAGGCAAGTTGTATTAAGCATAGACACAGAGTTCTCCCATATTAACAGGAATTTGATGAAAGAACGTGAGTAGCCCCTCACTATGCTCTAGTTGCCCTTGGGAGATGGAGATCTTTATAGGTGAAATACTCCGAAGTTACCCTCTCTTTTAAGGGTCTGAACTGTGGTGCAGTGGGCTAAAAGCGTACCAGTTATGCCAGTTGCTGTAAGGCTTCTGTGCTGGCTAGGGTTCGAATCTCCTGGTAGAAAAGTGTTCTAATGTTGTATAATCTCTCTTGCGTGATTAGGCAAGTTGTGCATTAAGCATAGACACAGAGTTCTCCCATATTAACAGGAATTTGATGAAAAAACGTGAGTAGCCCCTCACTATGCTCTAGTTGCCCTTGGGAGATGGTGATCTTTGGAGGTGAAATACTCCAAAGTTACCATCTCTTTTAAGGGTCTGAGCTGTGGTGCAGTGGGCTAAAGGCGTACCAGTTATGCCAGTTGCTGTAAGGCTTCTGTGCTGGCTAGGGTTCGAATATCCTGGAGAGAAAGTGTTCTAATGTTGTATAATCTCTCTTGCGTGTTTTTGCAAGTTGTATTAAGCATAGACGCAGAGTTCTCCCATATTAACAGGAATTTGATGAAAGAACGTGAGTAGCCCCTCACTATGCTCTAGTTGCCCTTGGGAGATGGTGATCTTTGGAGGTGAAATACTCCGAAGTTACCATCTCTTTTAAGGGTCTAAGCTCAGGTGCAGTGGGATAAAGGCGTACCAGTTATGCCATTTGCTGTAAGGCTTCTGCGCAGGCTAAGGTTCGAATCTCCTGGTGGGAAAGTGTTCTAAGGTTGTATAATCTCTCTTGCGAGTTTAGGCAAGTTGTGCATTAAGCATAGACACAGAGTTCTCCCATATTAACAGGAATTTGATGAAAGAACGTGAGTAGCCCCTCACTATGCTCTAGTTGCCCTTGGGAGATGGAGATCTTTATAGGTGAAATACTCCGAAGTTACCATCTCTTTTAAGGGTCTGAACTGTGGTGCAGTGGGCTAAAAGCGTACCAGTTATGCCAGTTGCTGTAAGGCTTCTGTGCTGGCTAGGGTTCGAATCTCCTGGTAGAATAGTGTTCTAATGTTGTATAATCTCTCTTGCGTGATTAGGCAAGTTGTGCATTAAGCATAGACACAGAGTTCTCCCATATTAACAGGAATTTGATGAAAAAACGTGAGTAGCCCCTCACTATGCTCTAGTTGCCATTGGGAGATGGTGATCTTTGGAGGTGAAATACTCCGAAGTTACCATCTCTTTTAAGGGTCTGAGTTGTGGTGCAGTGGGCTAAAGGCGTACCAGTTATGCCAGTTGCTTTAAGGCTTCTGTGCTGGCTAGGGTTCGAATCTCCTGGTGGGAAAGTGTTCTAATGTTGTATAATCTCTCTTGCGTGTTTAGTCAAGTTGTGCATTAAGCATAGACACAGAGTTCTCCCATATTAACAGGAATTTGATGAAAGAACGTGAGTAGCCCCTCACTATGGTCTAGTTGCCCTTGGGAGATGGTGATCTTTGGAGGTGAAATACTCCGAAGTTACCATCTCTTTTAAGGGTCTGAGCTGTGGTGCAGTGGGCTAAAGGCGTACCAGTTATGCCAGTTGCTGTAAGGCTTCTGTGCTGGCTAGGGTTCGAATCTCCTGGTGGGAAAGTGTTCTAAGGTTGTATAATCTCTCTTGCATGTTTAGGCAAGTTGTGCATTAAGCATAGACACAGAGTTCTCCCATATTAACAGGAATTTGATGAAAGAACGTGAGTAGCCCCCCACTATGGTCTAGTTGCCCTTGGGAGATGGTGATCTTTGGAGGTGAAATACTCCGAAGATACCATCTCTTTTAAGGGTCTGAGCTGTGGTGCAGTGGGCTAAAGGCGTACCAGTTATGCCAGTTGCTGTAAGGCTTCTGTGCTGGCTAGGGCTCGAATCTCCTGGTGGGAAAGTGTTCTAAGGTTGTATAATCTCTCTTGCATGTTTAGGCAAGTTGTGCATTAAGCATAGACACAGAGTTCTCCCATATTAACAGGAATTTGATGAAAGAACGTGAGTAGCCCTTCACTATGCTCAAGTTGCCTCTTGGGAGATGGTGATCTTTCGAGGTGAAATACTCCGATGTTACCATCTCTTTTTAAGGGTCTGAGCTGTGGTGCTGTGGGCTAAAGGCATACCATTTATGCCAGTTGCTGTAAGGCTTCTGTGCTGGCTAGGGTTCGAATCTCCTCGTGGGAAAGTGTTCTAATGTTGTATAATCTCTCTTGCGTGTTTAGGCAAGTTGTGCATTAAGCATAGACACAGAGTTCTCCCATATTAACAGGAATTTGATGAAAAAACGTGAGTAGTCCCTCACTATGCTCTAGTTGCCCTTGGGAGATGGTGATCTTTGGAGGTGAAATACTCCGAAGTTACCATCTCTTTTAAGGGTCTGAGCTGTGGTGCAGTGGGCTAAAGGCGTACCAGTTATGCCAGTTGCTGTAAGGCTTCTGTGCAGGCTAGGGTTCGAATCTCCTGGTGGGAATGTGTTCTAAGTTTGTATAATCTCTCTTGCGTGTTTAGGCAATTTGTGCATTAAGCATAGACACAGAGTTCTCTCATATTAACAGAAATTTGATGAAAGATCGTGAGTAGCCCCTCACTATGCTCTAGTTGCCCTTGGGAGATGGAGATCTTTATAGGTGAAATACTCCGAAGTTACCATCTCTTTTAAGGGTCTGAACTGTGGTGCAGTGGGCTAAAAGCGTACCAGTTATGCCAGTTGCTGTAAGGCTTCTGTGCTGGCTAGGGTTCGAATCTCCTGGTAGAAAAGTGTTCTAATGTTGTATAATCTCTCTTGCGTGATTAGGCAAGTTGTGCATTAAGCATAGACACAGAGTTCTCCCATATTAACAGGAATTTGATGAAAAAACGTGAGTAGCCCCTCACTATGCTCTAGTTGCCCTTGGGAGATGGTGATCTTTGGAGGTGAAATACTCCAAAGTTACCATCTCTTTTAAGGGTCTGAGTTGTGGTGCAGTGGGCTAAAGGCGTACCAGTTATGCCAGTTGCTTTAAGGCTTCTGTGCTGGCTAGGGTTCGAATCTCCTGGTAGGAAAGTGTTCTAATGTTGTATAATCTCTCTTGCGTGTTTAGTCAAGTTGTGCATTAAGCATAGACACAGAGTTCTCCCATATTAACAGGAATTTGATGAAAGAACGTGAGTAGCCCCTCACTATGGTCTAGTTGCCCTTGGGAGATGGTGATCTTTGGAGGTGAAATACTCCGAAGTTACCATCTCTTTTAAGGGTCTGAGCTGTGGTGCAGTGGGCTAAAGGCGTACCAGTTATGCCAGTTGCTGTAAGGCTTCTGTGCTGGCTAGGGTTCGAATCTCCTGGTGGGAAAGTGTTCTAAGGTTGTATAATCTCTCTTGCATGTTTAGGCAAGTTGTGCATTAAGCATAGACACAGAGTTCTCCCATATTAACAGGAATTTGATGAAAGAACGTGAGTAGCCCCCCACTATGGTCTAGTTGCCCTTGGGAGATGGTGATCTTTGGAGGTGAAATACTCCGAAGTTACCATCTCTTTTAAGGGTCTGAGCTGTGGTGCAGTGGGCTAAAGGCGTACCAGTTATGCCAGTTGCTGTAAGGCTTCTGTGCTGGCTAGGGTTCGAATCTCCTGGTGGGAAAGTGTTCTAAGGTTGTATAATCTCTCTTGCATGTTTAGGCAAGTTGTGCATTAAGCATAGACACAGAGTTCTCCCATATTAACAGGAATTTGATGAAAGAACGTGAGTAGCCCTTCACTATGCTCAAGTTGCCTTTTGGGAGATGGTGATCTTTCGAGGTGAAATACTCCGAAGTTACCATCTCTTTTTAAGGGTCTGAGCTGTGGTGCTGTGGGCTAAAGGCATACCATTTATCCCAGTTGCTGTAAGGCTTCTGTGCTGGCTAGGGTTCGAATCTCCTCGTGGGAAAGTGTTCTAATGTTGTATAATCTCTCTTGCGTGTTTAGGCAAGTTGTGCATTAAGCATAGACACAGAGTTCTCCCATATTAACAGGAATTTGATGAAAAAACGTGAGTAGTCCCTCACTATGCTCTAGTTGCCCTTGGGAGATGGTGATCTTTGGAGGTGAAATACTCCGAAGTTACCATCTCTTTTAAGGGTCTGAGCTGTGGTGCAGTGGGCTAAAGGCGTACCAGTTATGCCAGTTGCTGTAAGGCTTCTGTGCTGGCTAGGGATCGAATCTCCTGGTGGGAAAGTGTTCTAAGGTTGTATAATCTCTCTTGCGTGTTTAGGCAAGTTGTGCATTAAGAATAGATACAGGGTTCTCCAATATTAACAGGAATTTGATGAAAGAACGTGAGTAGCCCCTCACTATGCTCTAGTTGCCCTTGGGAGATGGAGATCTTTATAGGTGAAATACTCCGAAGTTACCATCTCTTTTAAGGGTCTGAACTGTGGTGCAGTGGGCTAAAAGCGTACCAGTTATGCCAGTTGCTGTAAGGCTTCTGTGCTGGCTAGGGTTCGAATCTCCTGGTAGAAAAGTGTTCTTATGTTGTATAATCTCTCTTGCGTGATTAGGCAAGTTGTGCATTAAGCATAGACACAGAGTTCTCCCATATTAACAGGAATTTGATGAAAAAACGTGAGTAGCCCCTCACTATGCTCTAGTTGCCCTTGGGAGATGGTGATCTTTGGAGGTGAAATACTCCAAAGTTACCATCTCTTTTAAGGGTCTGAGTTGTGGTGCAGTGGGCTAAAGGCGTACCAGTTATGCCAGTTGCTTTAAGGCTTCTGTGCTGGCTAGGGTTCGAATCTCCTGGTGGGAAAGTGTTCTAAGGTTGTATAATCTCTCTTGCATGTTTAGGCAAGTTGTGCATTAAGCATAGACACAGAGTTCTCCCATATTAACAGGAATTTGATGAAAGAACGTGAGTAGCCCCCCACTATGGTCTAGTTGCCCTTGGGAGATGGTGATCTTTGGAGGTGAAATACTCCGAAGTTACCATCTCCTTTAGGGTCTGAGCAGTGATGCAGTGGGTTAAAGGCGTACCAGTTATGCCAGTTGCTGTAAGGCTTCTGTGCTGGCTAGGGTTCGAATCTCCTGGTAGAAAAGTGTTCTAATGTTGTATAATCTCTCTTGCGTGATTAGGCAAGTTGTGCATTAAGCATAGACACAGAGTTCTCCCATATTAACAGGAATTTGATGAAAAAACGTGAGTAGCCCCTCACTATGCTCTAGTTGCCCTTGGGAGATGGTGATCTTTGGAGGTGAAATACTCCGAAGTTACCATCTCTTTTAAGGGTCTGAGTTGTGGTGCAGTGGGCTAAAGGCGTACCAGTTATGCCAGTTGCTTTAAGGCTTCTGTGCTGGCTAGGGTTCGAATCTCCTGGTGGGAAAGTGTTCTAATGTTGTATAATCTCTCTTGCGTGTTTAGTCAAGTTGTGCATTAAGCATAGACACAGAGTTCTCCCATATTAACAGGAATTTGATGAAAGAACGTGAGTAGCCCCTCACTATGGTCTAGTTGCCCTTGGGAGATGGTGATCTTTGGAGGTGAAATACTCCGAAGTTACCATCTCTTTTAAGGGTCTGAGCTGTGGTGCAGTGGGCTAAAGGCGTACCAGTTATGCCAGTTGCTGTAAGGCTTCTGTGCTGGATAGGGTTCGAATCTCCTGGTGGGAAAGTGTTCTAAGGTTGTATAATCTCTCTTGCGTGTTTAGTCAAGTTGTGCATTAAGCATAGACACAGAGTTCTCCCATATTAACAGGAATTTGATGAAAGAACGTGAGTAGCCCCTCACTATGGTCTAGTTGCCCTTGGGAGATGGTGATCTTTGGAGGTGAAATACTCCGAAGTTACCATCTCTTTTAAGGGTCTGAGCTGTGGTGCAGTGGGCTAAAGGCGTACCAGTTATGCCAGTTGCTGTAAGGCTTCTGTGCTGGCTAGGGTTCGAATCTCCTGGTGGGAAAGTGTTCTAAGGTTGTATAATCTCTCTTGCATGTTTAGGCAAGTTGTGCATTAAGCATAGACACAGAGTTCTCCCATATTAACAGGAATTTGATGAAAGAACGTGAGTAGCCCCCCACTATGGTCTAGTTGCCCTTGGGAGATGGTGATCTTTGGAGGTGAAATACTCCGAAGTTACCATCTCTTTTAAGGGTCTGAGCTGTGGTGCAGTGGGCTAAAGGCGTACCAGTTATGCCAGTTGCTGTAAGGCTTCTGTGCTGGCTAGGGCTCGAATCTCCTGGTGGGAAAGTGTTCTAAGGTTGTATAATCTCTCTTGCATGTTTAGGCAAGTTGTGCATTAAGCATAGACACAGAGTTCTCCCATATTAACAGGAATTTGATGAAAGAACGTGAGTAGCCCTTCACTATGCTCAAGTTGCCTCTTGGGAGATGGTGATCTTTCGAGGTGAAATACTCCGATGTTACCATCTCTTTTTAAGGGTCTGAGCTGTGGTGCTGTGGGCTAAAGGCATACCATTTATGCCAGTTGCTGTAAGGCTTCTGTGCTGGCTAGGGTTCGAATCTCCTCGTGGGAAAGTGTTCTAATGTTGTATAATCTCTCTTGCGTGTTTAGGCAAGTTGTGCATTAAGCATAGACACAGAGTTCTCCCATATTAACAGGAATTTGATGAAAAAACGTGAGTAGTCCCTCACTATGCTCTAGTTGCCCTTGGGAGATGGTGATCTTTGGAGGTGAAATACTCCGAAGTTACCATCTCTTTTAAGGGTCTGAGCTGTGGTGCAGTGGGCTAAAGGCGTACCAGTTATGCCAGTTGCTGTAAGGCTTCTGTGCTGGCTAGGGATCGAATCTCCTGGTGGGAAAGTGTTCTAAGGTTGTATAATCTCTCTTGCGTGTTTAGGCAAGTTGTGCATTAAGAATAGATACAGAGTTCTCCAATATTAACAGGAAATTGATGAAAGAACGTGAGTAGCCCCTCACTATGCTCTAGTTGCCCTTGGGAGATGGTGATCTTTGGAGGTGAAATACTCCGAAGTTACCATCTCTTTTAAGGGTCTGAGCTCTGGTGCAGTGGGTTAAAGGCGTACCAGTTATGCCATTTGCTGTAAGGCTTCTGTGCAGGCTAGGGTTCGAATCTCCTGGTGGGAATGTGTTCTAAGGTTGTATAATCTCTCTTGCGTGTTTAGGCAATTTGTGCATTAAGCATAGACACAGAGTTCTCTCATATTAACAGAAATTTGATGAAAGATCGTGAGTAGCCCCTCACTATGCTCTAGTTGCCCTTGGGAGATGGTGATCTTTCAAGGTGAAATACTCCGAAGTTACCATCTCTTTTAAGGGTCTGAGCTGTGGTGCAATGGGCTAAAGGCGTACCAGTTATGCCAGTTGCTGTAAGGCTTCTGTGCTGGCTAGGGATCGAATCTCCTGGTGGGAAAGTGTTCTAAGGTTGTATAATCTCTCTTGCGTGTTTAGGCAAGTTGTGCATTAAGCATAGACACTGAGTTCTCCCACATTAACAGTAATTTGATGAAAGAACGTGAGTAGCCCCTCACTATGCTCTAGTTGCCCTTGAGAGATGGTGATCTTTGGAGGTGAAATACTCCGAAGTTACCATCTCCTTTAAGGGTCTGAGCAGTGATGCAGTGGGTTAAAGGCGTACCAGTTATGCCAGTTGCTGTAAGGCTTCAGTGCCGGCTAGGGTTCGAATCTCCTGGTAGGAAAGTGTTCTAATGTTGTATAATCTCTCTTGCGTGTGTAGGCAAGTTGTATTAAGCATAGACACAGAGTTCTCCCATATTAACAGGAATTTGATGAAAGAACGTGAGTAGCCCCTCACTATGCTCTAGTTGCCCTTGGGAGATGGAGATCTTTATAGGTGAAATACTCCGAAGTTACCATCTCTTTTAAGGGTCTGAACTGTGGTGCAGTGGGCTAAAAGCGTACCAGTTATGCCAGTTGCTGTAAGGCTTCTGTGCTGGCTAGGGTTCGAATCTCCTGGTAGAAAAGTGTTCTAATGTTGTATAATCTCTCTTGCGTGATTAGGCAAGTTGTGCATTAAGCATAGACACAGAGTTCTCCCATATTAACAGGAATTTGATGAAAAAACGTGAGTAGCCCCTCACTATGCTCTAGTTGCCCTTGGGAGATGGTGATCTTTGGAGGTGAAATACTCCAAAGTTACCATCTCTTTTAAGGGTCTGAGCTGTGGTGCAGTGGGCTAAAGGCGTACCAGTTATGCCAGTTGCTGTAAGGCTTCTGTGCTGGCTAGGGTTCGAATATCCTGGAGAGAAAGTGTTCTAATGTTGTATAATCTCTCTTGCGTGTTTTTGCAAGTTGTATTAAGCATAGACGCAGAGTTCTCCCATATTAACAGGAATTTGATGAAAGAACGTGAGTAGCCCCTCACTATGCTCTAGTTGCCCTTGGGAGATGGTGATCTTTGGAGGTGAAATACTCCGAAGTTACCATCTCTTTTAAGGGTCTAAGCTCAGGTGCAGTGGGATAAAGGCGTACCAGTTATGCCATTTGCTGTAAGGCTTCTGCGCAGGCTAAGGTTCGAATCTCCTGGTGGGAAAGTGTTCTAAGGTTGTATAATCTCTCTTGCGAGTTTAGGCAAGTTGTGCATTAAGCATAGACACAGAGTTCTCCCATATTAACAGGAATTTGATGAAAGAACGTGAGTAGCCCCTCACTATGCTCTAGTTGCCCTTGGGAGATGGAGATCTTTATAGGTGAAATACTCCGAAGTTACCATCTCTTTTAAGGGTCTGAACTGTGGTGCAGTGGGCTAAAAGCGTACCAGTTATGCCAGTTGCTGTAAGGCTTCTGTGCTGGCTAGGGTTCGAATCTCCTGGTAGAATAGTGTTCTAATGTTGTATAATCTCTCTTGCGTGATTAGGCAAGTTGTGCATTAAGCATAGACACAGAGTTCTCCCATATTAACAGGAATTTGATGAAAAAACGTGAGTAGCCCCTCACTATGCTCTAGTTGCCATTGGGAGATGGTGATCTTTGGAGGTGAAATACTCCGAAGTTACCATCTCTTTTAAGGGTCTGAGTTGTGGTGCAGTGGGCTAAAGGCGTACCAGTTATGCCAGTTGCTTTAAGGCTTCTGTGCTGGCTAGGGTTCGAATCTCCTGGTGGGAAAGTGTTCTAATGTTGTATAATCTCTCTTGCGTGTTTAGTCAAGTTGTGCATTAAGCATAGACACAGAGTTCTCCCATATTAACAGGAATTTGATGAAAGAACGTGAGTAGCCCCTCACTATGGTCTAGTTGCCCTTGGGAGATGGTGATCTTTGGAGGTGAAATACTCCGAAGTTACCATCTCTTTTAAGGGTCTGAGTTGTGGTGCAGTGGGCTAAAGGCGTACCAGTTATGCCAGTTGCTTTAAGGCTTCTGTGCTGGCTAGGGTTCGAATCTCCTGGTGGGAAAGTGTTCTAATGTTGTATAATCTCTCTTGCGTGTTTAGTCAAGTTGTGCATTAAGCATAGACACAGAGTTCTCCCATATTAACAGGAATTTGATGAAAGAACGTGAGTAGCCCCTCACTATGGTCTAGTTGCCCTTGGGAGATGGTGATCTTTGGAGGTGAAATACTCCGAAGTTACCATCTCTTTTAAGGGTCTGAGCTGTGGTGCAGTGGGCTAAAGGCGTACCAGTTATGCCAGTTGCTGTAAGGCTTCTGTGCTGGATAGGGTTCGAATCTCCTGGTGGGAAAGTGTTCTAAGGTTGTATAATCTCTCTTGCGTGTTTAGTCAAGTTGTGCATTAAGCATAGACACAGAGTTCTCCCATATTAACAGGAATTTGATGAAAGAACGTGAGTAGCCCCTCACTATGGTCTAGTTGCCCTTGGGAGATGGTGATCTTTGGAGGTGAAATACTCCGAAGTTACCATCTCTTTTAAGGGTCTGAGCTGTGGTGCAGTGGGCTAAAGGCGTACCAGTTATGCCAGTTGCTGTAAGGCTTCTGTGCTGGCTAGGGTTCGAATCTCCTGGTGGGAAAGTGTTCTAAGGTTGTATAATCTCTCTTGCATGTTTAGGCAAGTTGTGCATTAAGCATAGACACAGAGTTCTCCCATATTAACAGGAATTTGATGAAAGAACGTGAGTAGCCCCCACTATGGTCTAGTTGCCCTTGGGAGATGGTGATCTTTGGAGGTGAAATACTCCGAAGTTACCATCTCTTTTAAGGGTCTGAGCTGTGGTGCAGTGGGCTAAAGGCGTACCAGTTATGCCAGTTGCTGTAAGGCTTCTGTGCTGGCTAGGGCTCGAATCTCCTGGTGGGAAAGTGTTCTAAGGTTGTATAATCTCTCTTGCATGTTTAGGCAAGTTGTGCATTAAGCATAGACACAGAGTTCTCCCATATTAACAGGAATTTGATGAAAGAACGTGAGTAGCCCTTCACTATGCTCTAAGTTGCCTCTTGGGAGATGGTGATCTTTCGAGGTGAAATACTCCGAATGTTACCATCTCTTTTAAGGGTCTGAGCTGTGGTGCTAGTGGGCTAAAGGCATACCATTTATGCCAGTTGCTGTAAGGCTTCTGTGCTGGCTAGGGTTCGAATCTCCTCGTGGGAAAGTGTTCTAATGTTGTATAATCTCTCTTGCGTGTTTAGGCAAGTTGTGCATTAAGCATAGACACAGAGTTCTCCCATATTAACAGGAATTTGATGAAAAAACGTGAGTAGTCCCTCACTATGCTCTAGTTGCCCTTGGGAGATGGTGATCTTTGGAGGTGAAATACTCCGAAGTTACCATCTCTTTTAAGGGTCTGAGCTGTGGTGCAGTGGGCTAAAGGCGTACCAGTTATGCCAGTTGCTGTAAGGCTTCTGTGCTGGCTAGGGATCGAATCTCCTGGTGGGAAAGTGTTCTAAGGTTGTATAATCTCTCTTGCGTGTTTAGGCAAGTTGTGCATTAAGAATAGATACAGAGTTCTCCAATATTAACAGGAAATTGATGAAAGAACGTGAGTAGCCCCTCACTATGCTCTAGTTGCCCTTGGGAGATGGTGATCTTTGGAGGTGAAATACTCCGAAGTTACCATCTCTTTTAAGGGTCTGAGCTCTGGTGCAGTGGGCTTAAAGGCGTACCAGTTATGCCAGTTGCTGTAAGGCTTCTGTGCATGGCTAGGGTTCGAATCTCCTGGTGGGAATGTGTTCTAAGGTTGTATAATCTCTCTTGCGTGTTTAGGCAAGTTGTGCATTAAGCATAGACACAGAGTTCTCTCATATTAACAGGAATTTGATGAAAGAACGTGAGTAGCCCCTCACTATGCTCTAGTTGCCCTTGGGAGATGGTGATCTTTCGAGGTGAAATACTCCGAAGTTACCATCTCTTTTAAGGGTCTGAGCTGTGGTGCAGTGGGCTAAAGGCGTACCAGTTATGCCAGTTGCTGTAAGGCTTCTGTGCTGGCTAGGGATTCGAATCTCCTGGTGGGAAAGTGTTCTAAGGTTGTATAATCTCTCTTGCGTGTTTAGGCAAGTTGTGCATTAAGCATAGACACAGAGTTCTCCCATATTAACAGGAATTTGATGAAAGAACGTGAGTAGCCCCTCACTATGCTCTAGTTGCCCTTGGGAGATGGTGATCTTTGGAGGTGAAATACTCCGAAGTTACCATCTCCTTTAAGGGTCTGAGCTAGTGGATGCAGTGGGCTAAAGGCGTACCAGTTATGCCAGTTGCTGTAAGGCTTCTGTGCTGGCTAGGGTTCGAATCTCCTGGTGGGAAAGTGTTCTAATGTTGTATAATCTCTCTTGCGTGTTTAGGCAAGTTGTGCATTAAGCATAGACACAGAGTTCTCCCATATTAACAGGAATTTGATGAAAGAACGTGAGTAGCCCCTCACTATGCTCTAGTTGCCCTTGGGAGATGGTAGATCTTTATAGGTGAAATACTCCGAAGTTACCATCTCTTTTAAGGGTCTGAGCTGTGGTGCAGTGGGCTAAAGGCGTACCAGTTATGCCAGTTGCTGTAAGGCTTCTGTGCTGGCTAGGGTTCGAATCTCCTGGTAGGAAAAGTGTTCTAATGTTGTATAATCTCTCTTGCGTGATTAGGCAAGTTGTGCATTAAGCATAGACACAGAGTTCTCCCATATTAACAGGAATTTGATGAAAAAACGTGAGTAGCCCCTCACTATGCTCTAGTTGCCCTTGGGAGATGGTGATCTTTGGAGGTGAAATACTCCGAAGTTACCATCTCTTTTAAGGGTCTGAGCTGTGGTGCAGTGGGCTAAAGGCGTACCAGTTATGCCAGTTGCTGTAAGGCTTCTGTGCTGGCTAGGGTTCGAATCTCCTGGTGAGAAAGTGTTCTAATGTTGTATAATCTCTCTTGCGTGTTTAGGCAAGTTGTGCATTAAGCATAGACACAGAGTTCTCCCATATTAACAGGAATTTGATGAAAGAACGTGAGTAGCCCCTCACTATGCTCTAGTTGCCCTTGGGAGATGGTGATCTTTGGAGGTGAAATACTCCGAAGTTACCATCTCTTTTAAGGGTCTGAGCTAGTGTGCAGTGGGCTAAAGGCGTACCAGTTATGCCAGTTGCTGTAAGGCTTCTGTGCTGGCTAGGGTTCGAATCTCCTGGTGGGAAAGTGTTCTAAGGTTGTATAATCTCTCTTGCGATGTTTAGGCAAGTTGTGCATTAAGCATAGACACAGAGTTCTCCCATATTAACAGGAATTTGATGAAAGAACGTGAGTAGCCCCTCACTATGCTCTAGTTGCCCTTGGGAGATGGTGATCTTTGGAGGTGAAATACTCCGAAGTTACCATCTCTTTTAAGGGTCTGAGCTGTGGTGCAGTGGGCTAAAGGCGTACCAGTTATGCCAGTTGCTGTAAGGCTTCTGTGCTGGCTAGGGTTCGAATCTCCTGGTAGGAATAGTGTTCTAATGTTGTATAATCTCTCTTGCGTGATTAGGCAAGTTGTGCATTAAGCATAGACACAGAGTTCTCCCATATTAACAGGAATTTGATGAAAGAACGTGAGTAGCCCCTCACTATGCTCTAGTTGCCCTTGGGAGATGGTGATCTTTGGAGGTGAAATACTCCGAAGTTACCATCTCTTTTAAGGGTCTGAGCTGTGGTGCAGTGGGCTAAAGGCGTACCAGTTATGCCAGTTGCTGTAAGGCTTCTGTGCTGGCTAGGGTTCGAATCTCCTGGTGGGAAAGTGTTCTAATGTTGTATAATCTCTCTTGCGTGTTTAGTCAAGTTGTGCATTAAGCATAGACACAGAGTTCTCCCATATTAACAGGAATTTGATGAAAGAACGTGAGTAGCCCCTCACTATGGTCTAGTTGCCCTTGGGAGATGGTGATCTTTGGAGGTGAAATACTCCGAAGTTACCATCTCTTTTAAGGGTCTGAGCTGTGGTGCAGTGGGCTAAAGGCGTACCAGTTATGCCAGTTGCTGTAAGGCTTCTGTGCTGGCTAGGGTTCGAATCTCCTGGTGGGAAAGTGTTCTAAGGTTGTATAATCTCTCTTGCATGTTTAGGCAAGTTGTGCATTAAGCATAGACACAGAGTTCTCCCATATTAACAGGAATTTGATGAAAGAACGTGAGTAGCCCCCCACTATGGTCTAGTTGCCCTTGGGAGATGGTGATCTTTGGAGGTGAAATACTCCGAAGTTACCATCTCTTTTAAGGGTCTGAGCTGTGGTGCAGTGGGCTAAAGGCGTACCAGTTATGCCAGTTGCTGTAAGGCTTCTGTGCTGGCTAGGGTTCGAATCTCCTGGTGGGAAAGTGTTCTAAGGTTGTATAATCTCTCTTGCATGTTTAGGCAAGTTGTGCATTAAGCATAGACACAGAGTTCTCCCATATTAACAGGAATTTGATGAAAGAACGTGAGTAGCCCTTCACTATGCTCTAAGTTGCCTCTTGGGAGATGGTGATCTTTCGAGGTGAAATACTCCGAAGTTACCATCTCTTTTAAGGGTCTGAGCTGTGGTGCTGTGGGCTAAAGGCATACCATTTATGCCAGTTGCTGTAAGGCTTCTGTGCTGGCTAGGGTTCGAATCTCCTCGTGGGAAAGTGTTCTAATGTTGTATAATCTCTCTTGCGTGTTTAGGCAAGTTGTGCATTAAGCATAGACACAGAGTTCTCCCATATTAACAGGAATTTGATGAAAAAACGTGAGTAGTCCCTCACTATGCTCTAGTTGCCCTTGGGAGATGGTGATCTTTGGAGGTGAAATACTCCGAAGTTACCATCTCTTTTAAGGGTCTGAGCTGTGGTGCAGTGGGCTAAAGGCGTACCAGTTATGCCAGTTGCTGTAAGGCTTCTGTGCTGGCTAGGGTTCGAATCTCCTGGTGGGAAAGTGTTCTAAGGTTGTATAATCTCTCTTGCGTGTTTAGGCAAGTTGTGCATTAAGCATAGACACAGAGTTCTCCCATATTAACAGGAAATTTGATGAAAGAACGTGAGTAGCCCCTCACTATGCTCTAGTTGCCCTTGGGAGATGGTGATCTTTAGAGGTGAAATACTCCGAAGTTACCATCTCTTTTAAGGGTCTGAGCTGTGGTGCAGTGGGCTAAAGGCGTACCAGTTATGCCAGTTGCTGTAAGGCTTCTGTGCTGGCTAGGGTTCGAATCTCCTGGTAGGAAAGTGTTCTAATGTTGTATAATCTCTCTTGCGTGTTTAGGCAAGTTGTGCATTAAGCATAGACACAGAGTTCTCCCATATTAACAGGAATTTGATGAAAGAACGTGAGTAGCCCCTCACTATGCTCTAGTTGCCCTTGGGAGATGGTGATCTTTGGAGGTGAAATACTCCGAAGTTACCATCTCTTTTAAGGGTCTGAGCTGTGGTGCAGTGGGCTAAAGGCGTACCAGTTATGCCAGTTGCTGTAAGGCTTCTGTGCTGGCTAGGGTTCGAATCTCCTGGTAGGAAAGTGTTCTAATGTTGTATAATCTCTCTTGCGTGTTTAGGCAAGTTGTGCATTAAGCATAGACACAGAGTTCTCCCATATTAACAGGAATTTGATGAAAGAACGTGAGTAGCCCCTCACTATGCTCTAGTTGCCCTTGGGAGATGGTGATCTTTGGAGGTGAAATACTCCGAAGTTACCATCTCTTTTAAGGGTCTGAGCTGTGGTGCAGTGGGCTAAAGGCGTACCAGTTATGCCAGTTGCTGTAAGGCTTCTGTGCTGGCTAGGGTTCGAATCTCCTGGTAGGAAAGTGTTCTAATGTTGTATAATCTCTCTTGCGTGTTTAGGCAAGTTGTGCATTAAGCATAGACACAGAGTTCTCCCATATTAACAGGAATTTGATGAAAGAACGTGAGTAGCCCCTCACTATGCTCTAGTTGCCCTTGGGAGATGGTGATCTTTGGAGGTGAAATACTCCGAAGTTACCATCTCTTTTAAGGGTCTGAGCTGTGGTGCAGTGGGCTAAAGGCGTACCAGTTATGCCAGTTGCTGTAAGGCTTCTGTGCTGGCTAGGGTTCGAATCTCCTGGTGGAAAGTGTTCTAATGTTGTATAATCTCTCTTGCGTGTTTAGGCAAGTTGTGCATTAAGCATAGACACAGAGTTCTCCCATATTAACAGGAATTTGATGAAAGAACGTGAGTAGCCCCTCACTATGCTCTAGTTGCCCTTGGGAGATGGTGATCTTTGGAGGTGAAATACTCCGAAGTTACCATCTCTTTTAAGGGTCTGAGCTGTGGTGCAGTGGGCTAAAGGCGTACCAGTTATGCCAGTTGCTGTAAGGCTTCTGTGCTGGCTAGGGTTCGAATCTCCTGGTGGGAAAGTGTTCTAATGTTGTATAATCTCTCTTGCGTGTTTAGTCAAGTTGTGCATTAAGCATAGACACAGAGTTCTCCCATATTAACAGGAATTTGATGAAAGAACGTGAGTAGCCCCTCACTATGGTCTAGTTGCCCTTGGGAGATGGTGATCTTTGGAGGTGAAATACTCCGAAGTTACCATCTCTTTTAAGGGTCTGAGCTGTGGTGCAGTGGGCTAAAGGCGTACCAGTTATGCCAGTTGCTGTAAGGCTTCTGTGCTGGCTAGGGTTCGAATCTCCTGGTGGGAAAGTGTTCTAAGGTTGTATAATCTCTCTTGCGTGTTTAGGCAAGTTGTGCATTAAGCATAGACACAGAGTTCTCCCATATTAACAGGAATTTGATGAAAGAACGTGAGTAGCCCCTCACTATGCTCTAGTTGCCCTTGGGAGATGGTGATCTTTGGAGGTGAAATACTCCGAAGTTACCATCTCTTTTAAGGGTCTGAGCTGTGGTGCAGTGGGCTAAAGGCGTACCAGTTATGCCAGTTGCTGTAAGGCTTCTGTGCTGGCTAGGGTTCGAATCTCCTGGTGGGAAAGTGTTCTAAGGTTGTATAATCTCTCTTGCATGTTTAGGCAAGTTGTGCATTAAGCATAGACACAGAGTTCTCCCATATTAACAGGAATTTGATGAAAGAACGTGAGTAGCCCCTCACTATGCTCTAGTTGCCCTTGGGAGATGGTGATCTTTGGAGGTGAAATACTCCGAAGTTACCATCTCTTTTAAGGGTCTGAGCTGTGGTGCAGTGGGCTAAAGGCGTACCAGTTATGCCAGTTGCTGTAAGGCTTCTGTGCTGGCTAGGGTTCGAATCTCCTGGTGGGAAAGTGTTCTAAGGTTGTATAATCTCTCTTGCATGTTTAGGCAAGTTGTGCATTAAGCATAGACACAGAGTTCTCCCATATTAACAGGAATTTGATGAAAGAACGTGAGTAGCCCTTCACTATGCTCTAGTTGCCCTTTGGGAGATGGTGATCTTTCGAGGTGAAATACTCCGAAGTTACCATCTCTTTTAAGGGTCTGAGCTGTGGTGCATGTGGGCTAAAGGCATACCAGTTATGCCAGTTGCTGTAAGGCTTCTGTGCTGGCTAGGGTTCGAATCTCCTCGGTGGGAAAGTGTTCTAATGTTGTATAATCTCTCTTGCGTGTTTAGGCAAGTTGTGCATTAAGCATAGACACAGAGTTCTCCCATATTAACAGGAATTTGATGAAAAAACGTGAGTAGTCCCTCACTATGCTCTAGTTGCCCTTGGGAGATGGTGATCTTTGGAGGTGAAATACTCCGAAGTTACCATCTCTTTTAAGGGTCTGAGCTGTGGTGCAGTGGGCTAAAGGCGTACCAGTTATGCCAGTTGCTGTAAGGCTTCTGTGCTGGCTAGGGATCGAATCTCCTGGTGGGAAAGTGTTCTAAGGTTGTATAATCTCTCTTGCGTGTTTAGGCAAGTTGTGCATTAAGAATAGATACAGGGTTCTCCAATATTAACAGGAAATTGATGAAAGAACGTGAGTAGCCCCTCACTATGCTCTAGTTGCCCTTGGGAGATGGTGATCTTTAGAGGTGAAATACTCCGAAGTTTCCATCTCTTTTAAGGGTCTGAGCTCTGGTGCAGTGGGTTAAAGGCGTACCAGTTATGCCATTTGCTGTAAGGCTTCTGTGCAGGCTAGGGTTCGAATCTCCTGGTGGGAATGTGTTCTAAGGTTGTATAATCTCTCTTGCGAGTTTAGGCAATTTGTGCATTAAGCATAGACACAGAGTTCTCTCATATTAACAGAAATTTGATGAAAGACCGTGAGTAGCCCCTCACTATGCTCTAGTTGCCCTTGGGAGATGGTGATCTTTCAAGGTGAAATACTCCGAAGTTACCATCTCTTTTAAGGGTCTGAGCTGTGGTGCAGTGGGCTAAAGGCGTACCAGTTATGCCAGTTGCTGTAAGGCTTCTGTGCTGGCTAGGGATCGAATCTCCTGGTGGGAAAGTGTTCTAAGGTTGTATAATCTCTCTTGCGTGTTTAGGCAAGTTGTGCATTAAGCATAGACACATGAGTTCTCCCATATTAACAGTAATTTGATGAAAGAACGTGAGTAGCCCCTCACTATGCTCTAGTTGCCCTTGAGAGATGGTGATCTTTGGAGGTGAAATACTCCGAAGTTACCATCTCCTTTAAGGGTCTGAGCAGTGATGCAGTGGGTTAAAGGCGTACCAGTTATGCCAGTTGCTGTAAGGCTTCTGTGCGGCTAGGGTTCGAATCTCCTGGTAGGAAAGTGTTCTAATGTTGTATAATCTCTCTTGCGTGTTTAGGCAAGTTGTGCATTAAGCATAGACACAGAGTTCTCCCATATTAACAGGAATTTGATGAAAGAACGTGAGTAGCCCCTCACTATGCTCTAGTTGCCCTTGGGAGATGGATGATCTTTATAGGTGAAATACTCCGAAGTTACCATCTCTTTTAAGGGTCTGAAGCTGTGGTGCAGTGGGCTAAAGGCGTACCAGTTATGCCAGTTGCTGTAAGGCTTCTGTGCTGGCTAGGGTTCGAATCTCCTGGTAGAAAAGTGTTCTTAATGTTGTATAATCTCTCTTGCGTGATTAGGCAAGTTGTGCATTAAGCATAGACACAGAGTTCTCCCATATTAACAGGAATTTGATGAAAAAACGTGAGTAGCCCCTCACTATGCTCTAGTTGCCCTTGGGAGATGGTGATCTTTGGAGGTGAAATACTCCGAAGTTACCATCTCTTTTAAGGGTCTGAGTTGTGGTGCAGTGGGCTAAAGGCGTACCAGTTATGCCAGTTGCTTTAAGGCTTCTGTGCTGGCTAGGGTTCGAATCTCCTGGTGGGAAAGTGTTCTAAGGTTGTATAATCTCTCTTGCAGTGTTTAGGCAAGTTGTGCATTAAGCATAGACACAGAGTTCTCCCATATTAACAGGAATTTGATGAAAGAACGTGAGTAGCCCCTCACTATGGTCTAGTTGCCCTTGGGAGATGGTGATCTTTGGAGGTGAAATACTCCGAAGTTACCATCTCTTTTAAGGGTCTGAGCTGTGATGCAGTGGGTTAAAGGCGTACCAGTTATGCCAGTTGCTGTAAGGCTTCTGTGCTGGCTAGGGTTCGAATCTCCTGGTAGGAAAGTGTTCTAATGTTGTATAATCTCTCTTGCGTGATTAGTCAAGTTGTGCATTAAGCATAGACACAGAGTTCTCCCATATTAACAGGAATTTGATGAAAGAACGTGAGTAGCCCCTCACTATGGCTCTAGTTGCCCTTGGGAGATGGTGATCTTTGGAGGTGAAATACTCCGAAGTTACCATCTCTTTTAAGGGTCTGAGCTGTGGTGCAGTGGGCTAAAGGCGTACCAGTTATGCCAGTTGCTGTAAGGCTTCTGTGCTGGCTAGGGTTCGAATCTCCTGGTGGGAAAGTGTTCTAAGGTTGTATAATCTCTCTTGCGTGTTTAGTCAAGTTGTGCATTAAGCATAGACACAGAGTTCTCCCATATTAACAGGAATTTGATGAAAGAACGTGAGTAGCCCCTCACTATGGTCTAGTTGCCCTTGGGAGATGGTGATCTTTGGAGGTGAAATACTCCGAAGTTACCATCTCTTTTAAGGGTCTGAGCTGTGGTGCAGTGGGCTAAAGGCGTACCAGTTATGCCAGTTGCTGTAAGGCTTCTGTGCTGGCTAGGGTTCGAATCTCCTGGTGGGAAAGTGTTCTAAGGTTGTATAATCTCTCTTGCATGTTTAGGCAAGTTGTGCATTAAGCATAGACACAGAGTTCTCCCATATTAACAGGAATTTGATGAAAGAACGTGAGTAGCCCCCTCACTATGGTCTAGTTGCCCTTGGGAGATGGTGATCTTTGGAGGTGAAATACTCCGAAGTTACCATCTCTTTTAAGGGTCTGAGCTGTGGTGCAGTGGGCTAAAGGCGTACCAGTTATGCCAGTTGCTGTAAGGCTTCTGTGCTGGCTAGGGATTCGAATCTCCTGGTGGGAAAGTGTTCTAAGGTTGTATAATCTCTCTTGCGTGTTTAGGCAAGTTGTGCATTAAGCATAGATACAGAGTTCTCCAATATTAACAGGAAATTGATGAAAGAACGTGAGTAGCCCCTCACTATGCTCTAGTTGCCCTTGGGAGATGGTGATCTTTGGAGGTGAAATACTCCGAAGTTACCATCTCTTTTAAGGGTCTGAGCTCTGGTGCAGTGGGTTAAAGGCGTACCAGTTATGCCATTTGCTGTAAGGCTTCTGTGCATGGCTAGGGTTCGAATCTCCTGGTGGGAATGTGTTCTAAGGTTGTATAATCTCTCTTGCGTGTTTAGGCAATTTGTGCATTAAGCATAGACACAGAGTTCTCTCATATTAACAGAAATTTGATGAAAGACCGTGAGTAGCCCCTCACTATTGCTCTAGTTGCCCTTGGGAGATGGTGATCTTTCGAGGTGAAATACTCCGAAGTTACCATCTCTTTTAAGGGTCTGAGCTGTGGTGCAGTGGGCTAAAGGCGTACCAGTTATGCCAGTTGCTGTAAGGCTTCTGTGCTGGCTAGGGATCGAATCTCCTGGTGGGAAAGTGTTCTAAGGTTGTATAATCTCTCTTGCGTGTTTAGGCAAGTTGTGCATTAAGCATAGACACTGAGTTCTCCCACATTAACAGTAATTTGATGAAAGAACGTGAGTAGCCCCTCACTATGCTCTAGTTGCCCTTGAGAGATGGTGATCTTTGGAGGTGAAATACTCCGAAGTTACCATCTCCTTTAGGGTCTGAGCAGTGATGCAGTGGGTTAAAGGCGTACCAGTTATGCCAGTTGCTGTAAGGCTTCTGTGCTGGCTAGGGTTCGAATCTCCTGGTAGAAAAGTGTTCTAATGTTGTATAATCTCTCTTGCGTGATTAGGCAAGTTGTGCATTAAGCATAGACACAGAGTTCTCCCATATTAACAGGAATTTGATGAAAAAACGTGAGTAGCCCCTCACTATGCTCTAGTTGCCCTTGGGAGATGGTGATCTTTGGAGGTGAAATACTCCGAAGTTACCATCTCTTTTAAGGGTCTGAGTTGTGGTGCAGTGGGCTAAAGGCGTACCAGTTATGCCAGTTGCTTTAAGGCTTCTGTGCTGGCTAGGGTTCGAATCTCCTGGTGGGAATGTGTTCTAATGTTGTATAATCTCTCTTGCGTGTTTAGTCAAGTTATGCATTAAGCATAGACACAGAGTTCTCCCATATTAACAGGAATTTGATGAAAGAACGTGAGTAGCCCCTCACTATGGTCTAGTTGCCCTTGGGAGATGGTGATCTTTGGAGGTGAAATACTCCGAAGTTACCATCTCTTTTAAGGGTCTGAGCTGTGGTGCAGTGGGCTAAAGGCGTACCAGTTATGCCAGTTGCTGTAAGGCTTCTGTGCTGGATAGGGTTCGAATCTCCTGGTGGGAAAGTGTTCTAAGGTTGTATAATCTCTCTTGCATGTTTAGGCAAGTTGTGCATTAAGCATAGACACAGAGTTCTCCCATATTAACAGGAATTTGATGAAAGAACGTGAGTAGCCCCCCACTATGGTCTAGTTGCGCTTGGGAGATGGTGATCTTTGGAGGTGAAATACTCCGAAGTTACCATCTCTTTTAAGGGTCTGAGCTGTGGTGCAGTGGGCTAAAGGCGTACCAGTTATGCCAGTTGCTGTAAGGCTTCTGTGCTGGCTAGGGTTCGAATCTCCTGGGGGGAAAGTGTTCTAAGGTTGTATAATCTCTCTTGCATGTTTAGGCAAGTTGTGCATTAAGCATAGACACAGAGTTCTCCCATATTAACAGGAATTTGATGAAAGAACGTGAGTAGCCCTTCACTATGCTCAAGTTGCCTCTTGGGAGATGGTGATCTTTCGAGGTGAAATACTCCGAAGTTACCATCTCTTTTAAGGGTCTGAGCTGTGGTGCAGTGGGCTAAAGGCGTCCCAGTTATGCCAGTTGCTGTAAGGCTTCTGTGCTGGCTAGGGATCGAATCTCCTGGTGAGAAAGTGTTCTAAGGTTGTATAATCTCTCTTGCGTGTTTAGGCAAGTTGTGCATTAAGCATAGACACAGAGTTCTCCCATATTAACAGGAATTTGATGAAAGACCGTGAGTAGCCCCTCACTATGCTCTAGTTGCCCTAGGGAGATGGTGATCTTTGGAGGTGAAATACTCCGAAGTTACCATCTCTTTTAAGGGTCTGAGCTGTGGTGCAGTGGGCTAAAGGCGTACCAGTTATGCCAGTTGCTGTAAGGCTTCTGTGCTGGCTAGGGTTCGAATCTCCTGGAGAGAAAGTGTTCTAATGTTGTATAATCTCTCTTGCGTGTTTTTGCAAGTTGTATTAAGCATAGACGCAGAGTTCTCCCATATTAACAGGAATTTGATGAAAGAACGTGAGTAGCCCCTCACTATGCTCTAGTTGCCCTTGGGAGATGGTGATCTTTGGAGGTGAAATACTCCGAAGTTACCATCTCTTTTAAGGGTCTAAGCTCTGGTGCAGTGGGATAAAGGCGTACCAGTTATGCCATTTGCTGTAAGGCTTCTGCGCAGGCTAAGGTTCGAATCTCCCGGTGGGAAAGTGTTCTAAGGTTGTATAATCTCTCTTGCGTGTTTAGTCAAGTTGTGCATTAAGCATAGACACAGAGTTCTCCCATATTAACAGGAATTTGATGAAAGAACGTGAGTAGCCCCTCCCTATGATCTAGTTGCCCTTGGGAGATAGTGATCTTTGGAGGTGAAATACTTCGAAGTTACCATCTCTTTTAAGGGTCTGAGCTGTGGTGCAGTAGGTTAAAGGCGTACCAGTTATGCCAGTTGCTGTAAGGCTCCTGTGCTGGCAGGGTTCGAATCTCCTGGTGGGAAAGTGTTCTAAGGTTGTATAATCTCTCTTGCGTATTTATTCAAGTTGTGCATTAAGCATAGACACAGAGGTCTCCCATATTAACAGGAATTTGATGAAAGACAGTGAGTAGCCTCTCACTATGCTCTAGGTCCCTTGGGAGATGGTGATCTTTGGAGGTGAAATACTCTGTAGTTACCCTCTCTTTTAAGGGTCTGAGCTGTGGTGCAGTGGGCTAAAGGCGTACCAGCTATGCCAGTTGCTTTAAGTCTTCTGTGCTGGCTAGGGTTCGAATCTCCTGGTGGGAAAGTGTTCTAATGTTGTATAATCTCTCTTGCGTCTTTAGTCAAGTTGTGCATTAAGCATAGATACAGAGTTCTCCCATTTTAACAGGAATTTGATGAAAGAACGTGAGTAGTCCCTCACTATGCTCTAGTTGACCTTGAGAGATGGTGATCTTTGGAGGAGAAATACTCCGAAGTTACCATCTCTTTTTAAGGGTCTGAGCTGTGGTGCAGTGGGCTAAAGGCATACCAGTTATGCCAGTTGCTGTAAGGCTTCTGTGCTGGCTAGGGTTCGAATCTCCTGGTGGGAAAGTGTTCTAATGTTGTATAATCTCTCTTGCGTGTTTAGGCAAGTTGTGCATTAAGCATAGACACAGAGTTCTCCCATATTAACAGGAATTTGATGAAAAAACGTGAGTAGTCCCTCACTATGCTCTAGTTGCCCTTGGGAGATGGTGATCTTTGGAGGTGAAATACTCCGAAGTTACCATCTCTTTTAAGGGTCTGAGCTGTGGTGCAGTGGGCTAAAGGCGTACCAGTTATGCCAGTTGCTGTAAGGCATCTGTGCTGGCTAGGGATCGAATCTCCTGGTGGGAAAGTGTTCTAAGGTTGTATAATCTCTCTTGCATGTTTAGGCAAGTTGTGCATTAAGCATAGACACTGAGTTCTCCCACATTAACAGGAATTTGATGAAAGAACGTGAGTAGCCCCTCACTATGCTCTAGTTGCCCTTGAGAGATGGTGATCTTTGGAGGTGAAATACTCCGAAGTTACCATCTCTTTTAAGGGTCTGAGCTGTGGTGCAGTGGGCTAAAGGCGTACCAGTTATTCCAGTTGCTTTAAGGCTTCTGTGCTGGCTAGGGTTCGAATCTCCTGGTGGGAAAGTGTTCTAATGTTGTATAATCTCTCTTGCGTGTTTAGGCAAGTTGTGCATTAAGAATAGATACAGAGTTCTCCAATATTAACATGAAATTGATGAAAGAACGTGAGTAGCCCCTCACTATGCTCTAGTTGCCCTTGGGAGATGGTGATCTTTGGAGGTGAAATACTCCGAAGTTACCATCTCTTTTAAGGGTCTGAGCTCTGGTGCAGTGGGTTAAAGGCGTACCAGTTATGCCATTTGCTGTATGGCTTCTGTGCAGGCTTGGGTTCGAATCTCCAGGTGGGAATGTGTTCTAAGGTTGTATAATCTCTCTTGCGTATTTATTCAAGTTGTGCATTAAGCATAGACACAGAGTTCTCCCATATTAACAGGAATTTGATGAAAGAACGTGAGTAGCCCCTCACTATGCTCTAGTTGCCTTTGGGAGATGGTGATCTTTCAAGGTGAAATACTCCGAAGTTACCATCTCTTTTAAGGGTCTGAGCTGTGGTGCAGTGGGCTAAAGGCATACCAGTTATGCCAGTTGCTGTAAGGCTTCTGTGCTGGCTAGGGATCGAATCTCCTGGTGGGAAAGTGTTCTAAGGTTGTATAATCTCTCTTGCGTGTTTAGGCAAGTTGTGCATTAAGCATAGACACAGAGTTCTCCCATATTAACAGGAATTTGATGAAAGACCGTGAGTAGCCCCTCACTATGCTCTAGTTGCCCTAGGGAGATGGTGATCTTTGGAGGTGAAATACTCCGAAGTTACCATCTCTTTTAAGGGTCTGAGCTGTGGTGCAGTGGGCTAAAGGCGTACCAGTTATGCCAGTTGCTGTAAGGCTTCTGTGCTGGCTAGGGTTCGAATCTCCTGGAGAGAAAGTGTTCTAATGTTGTATAATCTCTCTTGCGTGTTTTTGCAAGTTGTATTAAGCATAGACGCAGAGTTCTCCCATATTAACAGGAATTTGATGAAAGAACGTGAGTAGCCCCTCACTATGCTCTAGTTGCCCTTGGGAGATGGTGATCTTTGGAGGTGAAATACTCCGAAGTTACCATCTCTTTTAAGGGTCTAAGCTCTGGTGCAGTGGGATAAAGGCGTACCAGTTATGCCATTTGCTGTAAGGCTTCTGCGCAGGCTAAGGTTCGAATCTCCTGGTGGGAAAGTGTTCTAAGGTTGTATAATCTCTCTTGCGTGTTTAGTCAAGTTGTGCATTAAGCATAGACACAGAGTTCTCCCATATTAACAGGAATTTGATGAAAGAACGTGAGTAGCCCCTCCCTATGATCTAGTTGCCCTTGGGAGATAGTGATCTTTGGAGGTGAAATACTTCGAAGTTACCATCTCTTTTAAGGGTCTGAGCTGTGGTGCAGTAGGTTAAAGGCGTACCAGTTATGCCAGTTGCTGTAAGGCTCCTGTGCTGGCAGGGTTCGAATCTCCTGGTGGGAAAGTGTTCTAAGGTTGTATAATCTCTCTTGCGTATTTATTCAAGTTGTGCATTAAGCATAGACACAGAGGTCTCCCATATTAACAGGAATTTGATGAAAGACAGTGAGTAGCCTCTCACTATGCTCTAGGTCCCTTGGGAGATGGTGATCTTTGGAGGTGAAATACTCTGTAGTTACCCTCTCTTTTAAGGGTCTGAGCTGTGGTGCAGTGGGCTAAAGGCGTACCAGCTATGCCAGTTGCTTTAAGTCTTCTGTGCTGGCTAGGGTTCGAATCTCCTGGTGGGAAAGTGTTCTAATGTTGTATAATCTCTCTTGCGTCTTTAGTCAAGTTGTGCATTAAGCATAGATACAGAGTTCTCCCATTTTAACAGGAATTTGATGAAAGAACGTGAGTAGTCCCTCACTATGCTCTAGTTGACCTTGAGAGATGGTGATCTTTGGAGGAGAAATACTCCGAAGTTACCATCTCTTTTTAAGGGTCTGAGCTGTGGTGCAGTGGGCTAAAGGCATACCAGTTATGCCAGTTGCTGTAAGGCTTCTGTGCTGGCTAGGGTTCGAATCTCCTGGTGGGAAAGTGTTCTAATGTTGTATAATCTCTCTTGCGTGTTTAGGCAAGTTGTGCATTAAGCATAGACACAGAGTTCTCCCATATTAACAGGAATTTGATGAAAAAACGTGAGTAGTCCCTCACTATGCTCTAGTTGCCCTTGGGAGATGGTGATCTTTGGAGGTGAAATACTCCGAAGTTACCATCTCTTTTAAGGGTCTGAGCTGTGGTGCAGTGGGCTAAAGGCGTACCAGTTATGCCAGTTGCTGTAAGGCATCTGTGCTGGCTAGGGATCGAATCTCCTGGTGGGAAAGTGTTCTAAGGTTGTATAATCTCTCTTGCATGTTTAGGCAAGTTGTGCATTAAGCATAGACACTGAGTTCTCCCACATTAACAGGAATTTGATGAAAGAACGTGAGTAGCCCCTCACTATGCTCTAGTTGCCCTTGAGAGATGGTGATCTTTGGAGGTGAAATACTCCGAAGTTACCATCTCTTTTAAGGGTCTGAGCTGTGGTGCAGTGGGCTAAAGGCGTACCAGTTATTCCAGTTGCTTTAAGGCTTCTGTGCTGGCTAGGGTTCGAATCTCCTGGTGGGAAAGTGTTCTAATGTTGTATAATCTCTCTTGCGTGTTTAGGCAAGTTGTGCATTAAGAATAGATACAGAGTTCTCCAATATTAACATGAAATTGATGAAAGAACGTGAGTAGCCCCTCACTATGCTCTAGTTGCCCTTGGGAGATGGTGATCTTTGGAGGTGAAATACTCCGAAGTTACCATCTCTTTTAAGGGTCTGAGCTCTGGTGCAGTGGGTTAAAGGCGTACCAGTTATGCCATTTGCTGTATGGCTTCTGTGCAGGCTTGGGTTCGAATCTCCAGGTGGGAATGTGTTCTAAGGTTGTATAATCTCTCTTGCGTATTTATTCAAGTTGTGCATTAAGCATAGACACAGAGTTCTCCCATATTAACAGGAATTTGATGAAAGAACGTGAGTAGCCCCTCACTATGCTCTAGTTGCCTTTGGGAGATGGTGATCTTTCAAGGTGAAATACTCCGAAGTTACCATCTCTTTTAAGGGTCTGAGCTGTGGTGCAGTGGGCTAAAGGCATACCAGTTATGCCAGTTGCTGTAAGGCTTCTGTGCTGGCTAGGGATCGAATCTCCTGGTGGGAAAGTGTTCTAAGGTTGTATAATCTCTCTTGCGTGTTTAGGCAAGTTGTGCATTAAGCATAGACACTGAGTTCTCCCACATTAACAGGAATTTGATGAAAGAACGTGAGTAGCCCCTCACTATGCTCTAGTTGCCCTTGAGAGATGGTGATCTTTGGAGGTGAAATACTCCGAAGTTACCATCTCCTTTAGGGGTCTGAGCAGTGATGCAGTGGGTTAAAGGCGTACCAGTTATGCCAGTTGCTGTAAGGCTTCTGTGCTGGCTAGGGTTCGAATCTCCTGGTAGGAAAGTGTTCTAATGTTGTATAATCTCTCTTGCGTGTTTAGGCAAGTTGTATTAAGCATAGACACAGAGTTCTCCCATATTAACAGGGATTTGATGAAAGAACGTGAGTAGCCCCTCACTATGCTCTAGTTGCCCTTGGGAGATGGAGATCTTTATAGGTGAAATACTCCGAAGTTACCATCTCTTTTAAGGGTCTGAACTGTGGTGCAGTGGGCTAAAAGCGTACCAGTTATGCCAGTTGCTGTAAGGCTTCTGTGCTGGCTAGGGTTCGAATCTCCTGGTAGAAAAGTGTTCTAATGTTGTATAATCTCTCTTGCGTGTTTAGTCAAGTTGTGCATTAAGCATAGACACAGAGTTCTCCCATATTAACAGGAATTTGATAAAAGAACGTGAGTAGCCCCTCACTATGGTCTAGTTGCCCTTGGGAGATGGTGATCTTTGGAGGTGAAATACTCCGAAGTTACCATCTCTTTTAAGGGTCTGAGCTGTGGTGCAGTGGGCTAAAGGCGTACCAGTTATGCCAGTTGCTGTAAGGCTTCTGTGCTGGCTAGGGTTCGAATCTCCTGGTGGGAAAGTGTTCTAAGGTTGTAAAATCTCTCTTGCATGTTTAGGCAAGTTGTGCATTAAGCATAGACACAGAGTTCTCCCATATTAACAGGAATTTGATGAAAGAACGTGAGTAGCCCTTCACTATACTCAAGTTGCCCCCTGAGAGATGGTGATCTTTCGAGGTGAAATACTCCGAAGTTACCATCTCTTTTAAGGGTCTGAGCTGTAGTGCAGTAGGCTAAAGGCGTACCAGTTATGCCAGTTGCTGTAAGGCTTCTGTGCTGGCTAGGGATCGAATCTCCTGGTGAGAAAGTGTTCTAAGGTTGTATAATCTCTCTTGCGTGTTTTGGCAATTTGTGCATTAAGCATAGACACAGAGTTCTCCCATATTAACAGGAATTTGATGAAAGACCGTGAGTAGCCCCTCACTATGCTCTAGTTGCCCTTGGGAGATGGTGATCTTTGGAGGTGAAATTCTCCAAAGTTACCATCTCCTTTAAGGGTCTGAGCTGTGGTGCAGTGGGTTTAGGTGTATCAGTTATGCCATTTGCTGTAAGGCTTAAATGCTGGCTAGGGTACGAATCTCCTGGTGGGAAAGTGTTCTAAGGTTGTATAATCTCTCTTGCATGTTTAGGCAAGTTGTGCATTAAGCATAGACACAGAGTTCTCATATAATAATAGGAATTTGATGAAAGAATGAGAGTAGCCCCCTCACTAAGCTCTAGTTGCCCTTGGGAGATGGTGATCTTTGGAGGTGAAATACTCCGAAGTTACCATCTCTTTTAAGGGTCTGAGCTGTGGTGCAGTGGGTTTAGGTGTACCAGTTATGCCATTTGCTGTAAGGCTTCTGTGCTGGCTAGGGTACGAATCTCCTGGTGGGAAAGTGTTCTAAGGTTGTATAATCTATATTGCGTGTTTAGGCAAGTTGTGCATTAAACATAGACACAGAGTTCTCCCATATTAAAAGGAATTTGATGAAAGACCGTGAGTAGCCCCCTCACTGTGCTCTAGTTGCCCTTGGGAGATGGTGATCTTTGGAGGTGAAATACTCCGAAGTTACCATCTCTTTTAAGGGTCTGAGCTCTGGTGCAGTGGGCTAAAGACGTACCAGTTATGCCAGTTGCTGTAAGGCTTCTGTGCTGGCTAGGGTTCGAATCTCCTGGAGAGAGTGTTCTAATGTTGTATAATCTCTCTTGCGTGTTTATGCAAGTTGTATTAAGCATAGACGCAGAGTTCTCCCATATTAACAGGAATTTGATGAAAGAACGTGAGTAGCCCCTCACTATGCTATAGTTGCCCTTGGGAGATGGTGATCTTTGGAGGTGAAATACTCCGAAGTTACCATCTCTTTTAAGGGTCTGAGCTCTGGTGCAGTGGGTTAAAGGCGTACCAGTTATGCCATTTGCTGTAAGGCTTCTGCGCAGGCTAAGGTTCGAATCTCCTGGTGGGAAAGTGTTCTAAGGTTGTATAATCTCTCTTGCGTGTTTAGGCAAGTTGTGCATTAAGCATAGACACAGAGTTCTCCCATATTAACAGGAATTTGATGAAAGAACGTGATTAGCCCCTCCCTATGATCTAGTTGCCCTTGGGAGATAGTGATCTTTGGAGGTGAAATACTTCGAAGTTACCATCTCTTTTAAGGGTCTGAGCTGTGGTGCAGTAGGTTAAAGGCGTACCAGCTATGCCAGTTGCTGTAAGGCTCCTGTGCTGGCAGGGTTCGAATCTCCTGGTGGGAAAGTGTTCTAAGGTTGTATAATCTCTCTTGCGTATTTATTCAAGTTGTGCATTAAGCATAGACACAGACGTCTCCCATATTAACAGGAATTTGATGAAAGACCGTGAGTAGCCCCTCACTATGCTCTAGTTGCCCTTGGGAGATGGTGATCTTTGGAGGTGAAATACTCTGTAGTTACCATCTCTTTTAAGGGTCTGAGCTGTGGTGCAGTGGGCTAAAGGCGTACCAGCTATGCCAGTTGCTTTAAGGCTTCTGTGCTGGCTAGGGTTCGAATCTCCTTGTGGGAAAGTGTTCTAATGTTGTATAATCTCTCATGCGTGTTTAGTCAAGTTGTGCATTAAGCATAGACACAGAGTTCTCCCATTTTAACAGGAATTTGATGAAAGAACGTGAGTAGTCCCTCACTATGCTCTAGTTGACCTTGAGAGATGGTGATCTTTGGAGGAGAAATACTCCGAAGTTACCATCTCTTTTTAAGGGTCTGAGCTGTGGTGCAGTGGGCTAAAGGCATACCAGTTATGCCAGTTGCTGTAAGGCTTCTGTGCTGGCTAGGGTTCGAATCTCCTGGTGGGAAAGTGTTCTAAGGTTGTATAATCTCTCTTGCGTGTTTAGGCAAGTTGTGCATTAAGCATAGACACAGAGTTCTCCCATATTAACAGGAATTTGATGAAAGAACGTGAGTAGCCCCTCACTATGCTCTTGTTGCCCTTGGGAGATGGAGATCTTTATAGGTGAAATACTCCGAAGTTACCATCTCTTTTAAGGGTCTGAGCTGTGGTGCAGTGGGCTAAAAGAGTACCAGTTATGCCAGATGCTGTAAGGCTTCTGTGCTGGCTAGGGTTCGAATCTCCTGGTAGAAAAGTGTTCTAATGTTGTATAATCTCTCTTGCGTGTTTAGGCAAGTTGTGCATTAAGTATAGACACAGAGTTCTCCCATATTAACAGGAATTTGATGAAAAAACGTGAGTAGCCCCTCACTATGCTCTAGTTGCCCTTGGGAGATGGTGATCTTTGGAGGTGAAATACTCCGAAGTTACCATCTCTTTTAAGGGTCTGAGCTGTGGTGCAGTGGGCTAAAGGCGTACCAGTTATGCCAGTTGCTGTAAGGCTTCTGTGCTGGCTAGGGATCGAATCTCCTGGTGGGAAAGTGTTCTAAGGTTGTATAATCTCTCTTGCGTGTTTAGGCAAGTTGTGCATTAAGCATAGACACTGAGTTCTCCCACACTAACAGGAATTTGATGAAAGAACGTGAGTAGCCCCTCACTATGCTCTAGTTGCCCTTGAGAGATGGTGATCTTTGGAGAAGAAATACTCCGAAGTTACCATCTCATTTTAGGGTCTGAGCTGTGGTGCAGTGGGCTAAAGGCGTACCAGTTATGCCAGTTGCTGTTAGGCTTCTGTGCTGGCTAGGGTTCGAATCTCCTGGTGGGAAAGTGTTCTAAGGTTGTATTATCTCACTTGCCTGTTTAGGCAAGTTGTGCATTAAGCATAGACACAGAGTTCTCCCATATTAACAGGAATTTGATGAAAGAACGTGAGTAGCCCCTCACTATGCTCTAGTTGCCCTTGGGAGATGGTGATCTTTGGAGGTGAAATACTCCGAAGTTACCATCTCTTTTAAGGGTCTGAGCTGTGGTGCAGTGGGCTAAAGGCGTACCAGTTATGCCAGTTGCTGTAAGGCTTCTGTGCTGGCTAGGGTTCGAATCTCCTGGAGAGAGTGTTCTAATGTTGTATAATCTCTCTTGCGTGTTTATGCAAGTTGTATTAAGCATAGACGCAGAGTTCTCCCATATTAACAGGAATTTGATGAAAGAACGTGAGTAGCCCCTCACTATGCTATAGTTGCCCTTGGGAGATGGTGATCTTTGGAGGTGAAATACTCCGAAGTTACCATCTCTTTTAAGGGTCTGAGCTCTGGTGCAGTGGGTTAAAGGCGTACCAGTTATGCCATTTGCTGTAAGGCTTCTGCGCAGGCTAAGGTTCGAATCTCCTGGTGGGAAAGTGTTCTAAGGTTGTATAATCTCTCTTGCGTATTTATTCAAGTTGTGCATTAACCATAGACACAGAGTTCTCCCATATTAACAGGAATTTGATGAAAAACCGTGAGTAGCCCCTCACTATGCTCTAGTTGCCCTTGGGAGATGGTGATCTTTGGAGGTGAAATACTCTGTAGTTACCATCTCTTTTAAGGGTCTGAGCTGTGGTGCAGTGGGCTAAAGGCGTACCAGCTATGCCAGTTGCTTTAAGGCTTCTGTGCTGGCTAGGGTTCGAATCTCCTGGTGGGAAAGTGTTCTAATGTTGTATAATCTCTCTTGCGTGTTTAGTCAAGTTGTGCATTAAGCATAGACACAGAGTTCTCCCATTTTAACAGGAATTTGATGAAAGAACATGAGTAGTCCCTCACTATGCTCTAGTTGACCTTGAGAGATGGTGATCTTTGGAGGAGAAATACTCCGAAGTTACCATCTCTTTTTAAGGGTCTGAGCTGTGGTGCAGTGGGCTAAAGGCATACCAGTTATGCCAGTTGCTGTAAGGCTTCTGTGCTGGGTAGGGTTCGAATCTCCTGGTGGGAAAGTTTTCTAAGGTTGTATAATCTCTCTTGCGTGTTTAGGCAAGCTGTGCATTAAGCATAGACGCAGAGTTCTCCCATATTAACAGGAATTTGATAAAAGAACGTGAGTAGCTCCTCACTATGCTCTAGTTGCCCTTGGGAGATGGTGATCTTTGGAGGTGAAATACTCCGAAGTTACCATCTCTTTTAAGGGTCTGAGCTGTGGTGCAGGGGTTAAAGGCGTACCAGTTATGCCAGTTGCTGTAAAGCTTCTGTGCTGGCTAGGGTTCGAATCTCCTGATAGGAAAGTGTTCTAATGTTGTATAATCTCTCTTGCGTGTTTAGGCAAGTTGTGCATTAAGCATAGACACAAAGTTCTCCCATATTAACAGGAATTTGATGAAAGAACGTGAGTAGCTCCTCACTATGCTCTAGTGCCCTTGGGAGATGGTGATCTTTGGAGGTGAAATACTCCGAAGTTACCATCTCTTTTAAGGGTCTGAGCTGTGGTGCAATGGGTTAAAGGCGTAACAGTTATGCCAGTTGCTGTAAGGCTTCTGTGCTGGGTAGGGTTCGAATCTCCTGGTGGGAAAGTGTTCTAAGGTTGTATAATCTCTCTTGCGTGTTTAGGCAAGTTGTACATTAAGCATAGACACAGAGTTCTCCCATATTAACAGGAATTTGATGAAAGAACGTGAGTAGCCCCTCACTATGCTCTAGTTGCCATTGGGAGATGGTGATCTTTGGTCAGCAGGGAGATGGTGATCACCATCTCCCTGCAACGGGAGATGGTGTTCTTTGGAGGTTAAATATTCCGAAGTTACCATTTCTTTTAAGGGTGTGAGCTGTGGTGCAGTGGGCTAAAGGCGTACCAGTTATGCCAGTTGCTGTAAGGCTTCTGAGCCTTACAGCAACTCGCATAACTGGTACGCCTTTAACCCACTGCACCAGAGCTCAGACCCTTAAAAAGAGATGGTAACTTTCGAGTATTTCACCTCCAAAGATCACCATCTCCCAAGGGCAACTAGAGCATAGTGAGGGGCTGCTCATTTTCTTTCATCAAATTCCTGTTAATATGGGAGAACTCTGTGTCTATGCTTAATGCACAACTTGCCTAAACACGCAAGAGAGATTATACAACATTAGAACACTTTCCTACCAGGAGATTCGAACCCTAGCCAGCACAGAAGCCTTACAGCAACTGGCATAACTGGTATGCCTTTAGCCCACTGCACCACAGCTCAGACCCTTAAAAGAGATGGTAACTTCAGAGTATTTCTCCTCCAAAGATCACCATCTCTCAAGGGCAACTAGAGCATAGTGAGGGGCTACTCACGTTCTGTCATCAAATTCCTGTTAATATGGGAGAACTCTGTGTCTATGGTTAATGCACAACTTGCCTAAACACGCAAGAGAGATTATACAATATTAGAACACTTTCCCACCAGGAGATTCGAACCCTAGCCAGCACAGAAGCCTTACAGCAACTGGCATAACTGGTACGCCTTTAGCCCACTGCACCACAGCTTAGACCTTTAAAAGAGATGGTAACTTCGGAGTATTTCACCTCCAAAGATCACCATCTCCCAAGGGCAACTAGACCATAGTGAGGGGCTACTCACGTTCTTTCATCAAATTCCTGTTAATATGGGAGAACTCTTTGTCTATGCTTAATACACAACTTGCCTAAACACGCAAGAGAGATTATACAACCTTAGAATACTTTCCCACCAGGAGATTCGAACCCTACCCAGCACAGAAGCCTTACAGCAACTGGCATAACTGGTACACCTTTAACCCACTGCACCACAGCTCTGACCCTTAAAAGAGATGGTAACTTCGGAGTATTTCACCTTGAAAGATCACCATCTCCCAAGGGCAACTAGAGCATAGTGAGGGGCTACTCACGTTCTTTCATCAAATTCCTGTTAATATGGGAGAACTCTGTGTCTATGCTTAATACAACTTGCCTAAACACGCAAGAGAGATTATACAACATTAGATCACTTTCCTACCAGGAGATTCGAACCCTAGCCAGCACAGAAGCCTTACAGCAACTGGCATAACTGGTACGCCTTTAACCCACTGCATCACTGCTCAGACCCTTAAAGGAGATGGTAACTTCGGAGTATTTCACCTCCAAAGATCACCATCTCTCAAGGGCAACTAGAGCATAGTGAGGGGCTAATCACGTTCTTTCATCAAATTCCTGTTAATGTGGGAGAACTCAGTGTCTATGCTTAATGCACAACTTGCCTAAACACGCAAGAGAGATTATACAACCTTAGAACACTTTTCCACCAGGAGATTCGATCCCTAGCCAGCACAGAAGCCTTACAGGAACTGGCATAACTGGTACGCCTTTAGCCCACTGCACCACAGCTCAGACCCTTAAAAGAGATGGTAACTTCGGAGTATTTCACCTTGAAAGATCATCATCTCCCAAGGGCAACTAGAGCATAGTGAGGGGCTACTCACGGTCTTTCATCAAATTCCTGTTAATATGAGAGAACTCTGTGTCTATGCTTAATGCACAACTTGCCTAAACACGCAAGAGAGATTATACAACCTTAGAACACATTCCCACCAGGAGATTCGAACCCTAGCCTGCACAGAAGCCTTACAGCAAATGGCATAACTGGTACGCCTTTAACCCACTGCACTTTAACCCACTCACTATGCTCTAGTTGCCCTTGGGAGATGGTGATCTTTGGAGGTGAAATTCTCCAAAGTTACCATCTCCTTTAAGGGTCTGAGCAGTGATGCAGTGGGTTAAAGGCGTACCAGTTATGCCAGTTGCTGTAAGGCTTCTGTGCTGGCTAGGGTTCGAATCTCCTGGTAGGAAAGTGTTCTAATGTTGTATAATCTCTCTTGCGTGTTTAGGCAAGTTGTATTAAGCATAGACACAGAGTTCTCCCATATCAACAGGAATTTGATGAAAGAACGTGAGTAGCCCCTCACTATGCTCTAGTTACCCTTGGGAGATGGAGATCTTTATAGGTGAAATACTCCGAAGTTACCATCTCTTTTAAGGGTATGAGCTGTGGTGCAGTGGGCTAAAAGTGTACCAGTTATGCCAGTTGCTGTAAGGCTTCTGTGCTGGCTAGGGTTCGAATCTCCTGGTAGAAAAGTGTTCTAATGTTGTATAATCTCTCTTGCATGTTTAGGCAAGTTGTGCATTAAGCATAGACACAGAGTTCTCCCATATTAACAGGAATTTGATGAAAAAACGTGAGTAGCCCCTCACTATGCTCTAGTTGCCCTTGGGAGATTGTGATCTTTGGAGGTGAAATACCCCGAAGTTACCATCTCTTTTAAGGGTCTCAGCTGTGGTGCAGTGGGCTAAAGGCGTACCAGTCATGCCAGTTGCTGTAAGGCTTCTGTGCTAGCTAGGGTTCGAATCTCCTGGAGGGAAAGTGTTCTAATGTTGTATAATCTCTCTTGCGTGTTTAGGCAAGTTGTATTAAGCATAGACACAGAGTTCTCCCATATTAACAGGAATTTGATGAAAGAAAGTGAGTAGCCCCTCACTATGCTCTAGTTGCCCTTGGGAGATGGAGATCTTTATAGGTGAAATACTCCGAAGTTACCATCTCTTTTAAGGGTCTGAACTGTGGTGCAGTGGGCTAAAAGCGTACCAGTTATGCCAGTTGCTGTAAGGCTTCTGTGCTGGCTAGGGTTCGAATCTCCTGGTAGAAAAGTGTTCTTATGTTGTATAATCTCTCTTGCGTGATTAGGCAAGTTGTGCATTAAGCATAGACACAGAGTTCTCCCATATTAACAGGAATTTGATGAAAAAACGTGAGTAGCCCCTCACTATGCTCTAGTTGCCCTTGGGAGATGGTGATCTTTGGAGGTGAAATACTCCGAAGTTACCATCTCTTTTAAGGGTCTGAGTTGTGGTGCAGTGGGCTAAAGGCGTACCAGTTATGCCAGTTGCTTTAAGGCTTCTGTGCTGGCTAGGGTTCGAATCTCCTGGTGGGAAAGTGTTCTAATGTTGTATAATCTCTCTTGCGTGTTTAGTCAAATTGTGCATTAAGCATAGACACAGAGTTCTCCCATATTAACAGGAATTTGATGAAAGAACGTGAGTAGCCCCTCACTATGGTCTAGTTGCCCTTGGGAGATGGTGATCTTTGGAGGTGAAATACTCCGAAGTTACCATCTCTTTTAAGGGTCTGAGCTGTGGTGCAGTGGGCTAAAGGCGTACCAGTTATGCCAGTTGCTGTAAGGCATCTGTGCTGGCTAGGGTTCGAATCTCCTGGTGGGAAAGTGTTCTAAGGTTGTATAATCTCTCTTGCATGTTTAGGCAAGTTGTGCATTAAGCATAGACACAGAGTTCTCCCATATTAACAGGAATTTGATGAAAGAACGTGAGTAGCCCCCCACTATGGTCTAGTTGCCCTTGGGAGATGGTGATCTTTGGAGGTGAAATACTCCGAAGTTACCATCTCTTTTAAGGGTCTGAGCTGTGGTGCAGTGGGCTAAAGGCGTACCAGTTATGCCAGTTGCTGTAAGGCTTCTGTGCTGGCTAGGGTTCGAATCTCCTGGTGGGAAAGTGTTCTAAGGTTGTATAATCTCTCTTGCATGTTTAGGCAAGTTGTGCATTAAGCATAGACACAGAGTTCTCCCATATTAACAGGAATTTGATGAAAGAACGTGAGTAGCCCTTCACTATGCTCAAGTTGCCTCTTGGGAGATGGTGATCTTTCGAGGTGAAATACTCCGATGTTACCATCTCTTTTTAAGGGTCTGAGCTTTGGTGCTGTGGGCTAAAGGCATACCATTTATGCCAGTTGCTGTAAGGCTTCTGTGCTGGCTAGGGTTCGAATCTCCTCATGGGAAAGTGTTCTAATGTTGTATAATCTCTCTTGCGTGTTTAGGCAAGTTGTGCATTAAGCATAGACACAGAGTTCTCCCATATTAACAGGAATTTGATGAAAAAACGTGAGTAGTCCCTCACTATGCTCTAGTTGCCCTTGGGAGATGGTGATCTTTGGAGGTGAAATACTCCGAAGTTACCATCTCTTTTAAGGGTCTGAGCTGTGGTGCAGTGGGCTAAAGGCGTACCAGTTATGCCAGTTGCTGTAAGGCTTCTGTGCTGGCTAGGGATCGAATCTCCTGGTGGGAAAGTGTTCTAAGGTTGTATAATCTCTCTTGCGTGTTTAGGCAAGTTGTGCATTAAGAATAGATACAGAGTTCTCCAATATTAACAGGAAATTGATGAAAGAACGTGAGTAGCCCCTCACTATGCTCTAGTTGCCCTTGGGAGATAGTGATCTTTGGAGGTGAAATACTCCGAAGTTACCATCTCTTTTAAGGGTCTGAGCTCTGGTGCAGTGGGTTAAAGGCGTACCAGTTATGCCATTTGCTGTAAGGCTTCTGTGCAGGCTAGGGTTCGAATCTCCTGGTGGGAATGTGTTCTAAGGTTGTATAATCTCTCTTGCGTGTTTAGGCAATTTGTGCATTAAGCATAGACACAGAGTTCTCTCATATTAACAGAAATTTGATGAAAGACCGTGAGTAGCCCCTCACTATGCTCTAGTTGCCCTTGGGAGATGGTGATCTTTCAAGGTGAAATACTCCGAAGTTACCATCTCTTTTAAGGGTCTGAGCTGTGGTGCAGTGGGCTAAAGGCGTACCAGTTATGCCAGTTGCTGTAAGGCTTCTGTGCTGGCTAGGGATCGAATCTCCTGGTGGGAAAGTGTTCTAAGGTTGTATAATCTCTCTTGCGTGTTTAGGCAAGTTGTGCATTAAGCATAGACACTGAGTTCTCCCACATTAACAGTAATTTGATGAAAGAACGTGAGTAGCCCCTCACTATGCTCTAGTTGCCCTTGAGAGATGGTGATCTTTGGAGGTGAAATACTCCGAAGTTACCATCTCCTTTAAGGGTCTGAGCAGTGATGCAGTGGGTTAAAGGCGTACCAGTTATGCCAGTTGCTGTAAGGCTTCTGTGCTGGCTAGGGTTCGAATCTCCTGGTAGAAAAGTGTTCTAATGTTGTATAATCTCTCTTGCGTGATTAGGCAAGTTGTGCATTAAGCATAGACACAGAGTTCTCCCATATTAACAGGAATTTGATGAAAAAACGTGAGTAGCCCCTCACTATGCTCTAGTTGCCCTTGGGAGATGGTGATCTTTGGAGGTGAAATACTCCGAAGTTACCATCTCTTTTAAGGGTCTGAGTTGTGGTGCAGTGGGCTAAAGGCGTACCAGTTATGCCAGTTGCTTTAAGGCTTCTGTGCTGGCTAGGGTTCGAATCTCCTGGTGGGAAAGTGTTCTAATGTTGTATAATCTCTCTTGCGTGTTTAGTCAAGTTGTGCATTAAGCATAGACACAGAGTTCTCCCATATTAACAGGAATTTGATGAAAGAACGTGAGTAGCCCCTCACTATGGTCTAGTTGCCCTTGGGAGATGGTGATCTTTGGAGGTGAAATACTCCGAAGTTACCATCTCTTTTAAGGGTCTGAGCTGTGGTGCAGTGGGCTAAAGGCGTACCAGTTATGCCAGTTGCTGTAAGGCTTCTGTGCTGGATAGGGTTCGAATCTCCTGGTGGGAAAGTGTTCTAAGGTTGTATAATCTCTCTTGCATGTTTAGGCAAGTTGTGCATTAAGCATAGACACAGAGTTCTCCCATATTAACAGGAATTTGATGAAAGAACGTGAGTAGCCCCCCACTATGGTCTAGTTGCCCTTGGGAGATGGTGATCTTTGGAGGTGAAATACTCCGAAGTTACCATCTCTTTTAAGGGTCTGAGCTGTGGTGCAGTGGGCTAAAGGCGTACCAGTTATGCCAGTTGCTGTAAGGCTTCTGTGCTGGCTAGGGTTCGAATCTCCTGGGGGGAAAGTGTTCTAAGGTTGTATAATCTCTCTTGCATGTTTAGGCAAGTTGTGCATTAAGCATAGACACAGAGTTCTCCCATATTAACAGGAATTTGATGAAAGAACGTGAGTAGCCCTTCACTATGCTCAAGTTGCCTCTTGGGAGATGGTGATCTTTCGAGGTGAAATACTCTGAAGTTACCATCTCTTTTAAGGGTCTGAGCTGTGGTGCAGTGGGCTAAAGGCGTCCCAGTTATGCCAGTTGCTGTAAGGCTTCTGTGCTGGCTAGGGATCGAATCTCCTGGTGAGAAAGTGTTCTAAGGTTGTATAATCTCTCTTGCGTGTTTAGGCAAGTTGTGCATTAAGCATAGACACAGAGTTCTCCCATATTAACAGGAATTTGATGAAAGACCGTGAGTAGCCCCTCACTATGCTCTAGTTGCCCTAGGGAGATGGTGATCTTTGGAGGTGAAATACTCCGAAGTTACCATCTCTTTTAAGGGTCTGAGCTGTGGTGCAGTGGGCTAAAGGCGTACCAGTTATGCCAGTTGTTGTAAGGCTTCTGTGCTGGCTAGGGTTCGAATCTCCTGGAGAGAAAGTGTTCTAATGTTGTATAATCTTTCTTGCGTGTTTTTGCAAGTCGTATTAAGCATAGACGCAGAGTTCTCCCATATTAACAGGAATTTGATGAAAGAACGTGAGTAGCCCCTCACTATGCTCTAGTTGCCCTTGGGAGATGGTGATCTTTGGAGGTGAAATACTCCGAAGTTACCATCTCTTTTAAGGGTCTAAGCTCTGGTGCAGTGGGATAAAGGCGTACCAGTTATGCCATTTGCTGTAAGGCTTCTGCGCAGGCTAAGGTTCGAATCTCCTGGTGGGAAAGTGTTCTAAGGTTGTATAATCTCTCTTGCGTGTTTAGGCAAGTTGTGCATTAAGCATAGACACAGAGTTCTCCCATATTAACAGGAATTTGATGAAAGAACGTGAGTAGCCCCTCCCTATGATCTAGTTGCCCTTGGGAGATAGTGATCTTTGGAGGTGAAATACTTCGAAGTTACCATCTCTTTTAAGGGTCTGAGCTGTGGTGCAGTAGGTTAAAGGCGTACCAGTTATGCCAGTTGCTGTAAGGCTCCTGTGCTGGCAGGGTTCGAATCTCCTGGTGGGAAAGTGTTCTAAGGTTGTATAATCTCTCTTGCGTATTTATTCAAGTTGTGCATTAAGCATAGACACAGAGGTCTCCCATATTAACAGGAATTTGATGAAAGACAGTGAGTAGCCTCTCACTATGCTCTAGGTCCCTTGGGAGATGGTGATCTTTGGAGGTGAAATACTCTGTAGTTACCCTCTCTTTTAAGGGTCTGAGCTGTGGTGCAGTGGGCTAAAGGCGTACCAGCTATTCCAGTTGCTTTAAGTCTTCTGTGCTGGCTAGGGTTCGAATCTCCTGGTGGGAAAGTGTTCTAATGTTGTATAATCTCTCTTGCGTGTTTAGTCAAGTTGTGCATTAAGCATAGATACAGAGTTCTCCCATTTTAACAGGAATTTGATGAAAGAACGTGAGTAGTCCCTCACTATGCTCTAGTTGACCTTGAGAGATGGTGATCTTTGGAGGAGAAATACTCCGAAGTTACCATCTCTTTTTAAGGGTCTGAGCTGTGGTGCAGTGGGCTAAAGGCATACCAGTTATGCCAGTTGCTGTAAGGCTTCTGTGCTGGCTAGGGTTCGAATCTCCTGGTGGGAAAGTGTTCTAATGTTGTATAATCTCTCTTGCGTGTTTAGGCAAGTTGTGCATTAAGCATAGACACAGAGTTCTCCCATATTAACAGGAATTTGATGAAAAAACGTGAGTAGTCCCTCACTATGCTCTAGTTGCCCTTGGGAGATGGTGATCTTTGGAGGTGAAATACTCCGAAGTTACCATCTCTTTTAAGGGTCTGAGCTGTGGTGCAGTGGGCTAAAGGCGTACCAGTTATGCCAGTTGCTGTAAGGCATCTGTGCTGGCTAGGGATCGAATCTCCTGGTGGGAAAGTGTTCTGAGGTTGTATAATCTCTCTTGCATGTTTAGGCAAGTTGTGCATTAAGCATAGACACTGAGTTCTCCCACATTAACAGGAATTTGATGAAAGAACGTGAGTAGCCCCTCACTATGCTCTAGTTGCCCTTGAGAGATGGTGATCTTTGGAGGTGAAATACTCCGAAGTTACCATCTCTTTTAAGGGTCTGAGCTGTGGTGCAGTGGGCTAAAGGCGTACCAGTTATTCCAGTTGCTTTAAGGCTTCTGTGCTGGCTAGGGTTCGAATCTCCTGGTGGGAAAGTGTTCTAATGTTGTATAATCTCTCTTGCGTGTTTAGGCAAGTTGTGCATTAAGAATAGATACAGAGTTCTCCAATATTAACAGGAAATTGATGAAAGAACGTGAGTAGCCCCTCACTATGCTCTAGTTGCCCTTGGGAGATGGTGATCTTTGGAGGTGAAATACTCCGAAGTTACCATCTCTTTTAAGGGTCTGAGCTCTGGTGCAGTGGGTTAAAGGCGTACCAGTTATGCCATTTGCTGTATGGCTTCTGTGCAGGCTAGGGTTCGAATCTCCAGGTGGGAATGTGTTCTAAGGTTGTATAATCTCTCTTGCGTATTTATTCAAGTTGTGCATTAAGCATAGACACAGAGGTCTCCCATATTAACAGGAATTTGATGAAAGACAGTGAGTAGCCTCTCACTATGCTCTAGGTCCCTTGGGAGATGGTGATCTTTGGAGGTGAAATACTCTGTAGTTACCATCTCTTTTAAGGGTCTGAGCTGTGGTGCAGTGGGCTAAAGGCGTACCAGCTATGCCAGTTGCTTTAAGTCTTCTGTGCTGGCTAGGGTTCGAATCTCCTGGTGGGAAAGTTTTCTAATGTTGTATAATCTCTCTTGCGTGTTTAGTCAAGTTGTGCATTAAGCATAGATACAGAGTTCTCCCATTTTAACAGGAATTTGATGAAAGAACGTGAGTAGTCCCTCACTATGCTCTAGTTGACCTTGAGAGATGGTGATCTTTGGAGGAGAAATACTCCGAAGTTACCATCTCTTTTTAAGGGTCTGAGCTGTGGTGCAGTGGGCTAAAGGCATACCAGTTATGCCAGTTGCTGTAAGGCTTCTGTGCTGGCTAGGGTTCGAATCTCCTGGTGGGAAAGTGTTCTAATGTTGTATAATCTCTCTTGCGTGTTTAGGCAAGTTGTGCATTAAGCATAGACACAGAGTTCTCCCATATTAACAGGAATTTGATGAAAAAACGTGAGTAGTCCCTCACTATGCTCTAGTTGCCCTTGGGAGATGGTGATCTTTGGAGGTGAGATACTCCGAAGTTACCATCTCTTTTAAGGGTCTGAGGTGTGGTGCAGTGGGCTAAAGGCGTACCAGTTATGCCAGTTGCTGTAAGGCATCTGTGCTGGCTAGGGATCGAATCTCCTGGTGGGAAAGTGTTCTAAGGTTGTATAATCTCTCTTGCATGTTTAGGCAAGTTGTGCATTAAGCATAGACACTGAGTTCTCCCACATTAACAGGAATTTGATGAAAGAACGTGAGTAGCCCCTCACTATGCTCTAGTTGCTCTTGAGAGATGGTGATCTTTGGAGGTGAAATACTCCGAAGTTACCATCTCTTTTAAGGGTCTGAGCTGTGGTGCAGTGGGCTAAAGGCGTACCAGTTATTCCAGTTGCTTTAAGGCTTCTGTGCTGGCTAGTGTTCGAATCTCCTGGTGGGAAAGTGTTCTAATGTTGTATAATCTCTCTTGCGTGTTTAGGCAAGTTGTGCATTAAGAATAGATACAGAGTTCTCCAATATTAACAGGAAATTGATGAAAGAACGTGAGTAGCCCCTCACTATGCTCTAGTTGCCCTTGGGAGATGGTGATCTTTGGAGGTGAAATACTCCGAAGTTACCATCTCTTTTAAGGGTCTGAGCTCTGGTGCAGTGGGTTAAAGGCGTACCAGTTATGCCATTTGCTGTAAGGCTTCTGTGCAGGCTAGGGTTCGAATCTCCAGGTGGGAATGTGTTCTAAGGTTGTATAATCTCTCTTGCGTGTTTAGGCAATTTGTGCATTAAGCATAGACACAGAGTTCTCTCATATTAACAGAAGTTTGATGAAAGACCGTGAGTAGCCCCTCACTATGCTCTAGTTGCCTTTGGGAGATGGTGATCTTTCAAGGTGAAATACTCCGAAGTTACCATCTCTTTTAAGGGTCTGAGCTGTGGTGCAGTGGGCTAAAGGCATACCAGTTATGCCAGTTGCTGTAAGGCTTCTGTGCTGGCTAGGGATCGAATCTCCTGGTGGGAAAGTGTTCTAAGGTTGTATAATCTCTCTTGCGTGTTTAGGCAAGTTGTGCATTAAGCATAGACACTGAGTTCTCCCACATTAACAGGAATTTGATGAAAGAACGTGAGTAGCCCCTCACTATGCTCTAGTTGCCCTTGAGAGATGGTGATCTTTGGAGGTGAAATACTCCGAAGTTACCATCTCCTTTAGGGGTCTGAGCAGTGATGCAGTGGGTTAAAGGCGTACCAGTTATGCCAGTTGCTGTAAGGCTTCTGTGCTGGCTAGGGTTCGAATCTCCTGGTAGGAAAGTGTTCTAATGTTGTATAATCTCTCTTGCGTGTTTAGGCAAGTTGTATTAAGCATAGACACAGAGTTCTCCCATATTAACAGGAATTTGATGAAAGAACGTGAGTAGCCCCTCACTATGCTCTAGTTGCCCTTGGGAGATGGAGATCTTTATAGGTGAAATACTCCGAAGTTACCATCTCTTTTAAGGGTCTGAACTGTGGTGCAGTGGGCTAAAAGCGTACCAGTTATGCCAGTTGCTGTAAGGCTTCTGTGCTGGCTAGGGTTCGAATCTCCTGGTAGAAAAGTGTTCTAATGTTGTATAATCTCTCTTGCGTGTTTAGTCAAGTTGTGCATTAAGCATAGACACAGAGTTCTCCCATATTAACAGGAATTTGATGAAAGAACGTGAGTAGCCCCTCACTATGGTCTAGTTGCCCTTGGGAGATGGTGATCTTTGGAGGTGAAATACTCCGAAGTTACCATCTCTTTTAAGGGTCTGAGCTGTGGTGCAGTGGGCTAAAGGCGTACCAGTTATGCCAGTTGCTGTAAGGCTTCTGTGCTGGCTAGGGTTCGAATCTCCTGGTGGGAAAGTGTTCTAAGGTTGTATAATCTCTCTTGCATGTTTAGGCAAGTTGTGCATTAAGCATAGACACAGAGTTCTCATATAATAATAGGAATTTGATGAAAGAATGAGAGTAGCCCCCTCACTAAGCTCTAGTTGCCCTTGGGAGATGGTGATCTTTGGAGGTGAAATACTCCGATGTTGCCATCTCTTTTAAGGGTCTGAGCATTGATGCAGTGGGTTAAAGACGTATCAGTTATGCCAGTTGCTGTAAGGCTTCTGTGCTGGCTAGGGTTCGAATCTCCTGGTAGGAAAGTGTTCTAAGGTTGTATAATCTCTCTTGGGTGTTTAACCTAGTTGTGCATTAAGCATAGACACAGAGTTCTCCCATATTAACAGGAATTTGATGAAAGAACGTGAGTAGCCCCTCACTATGATCTAATTGCCCTTGGGAGATGGAGATCTTTATAGGTGAAATACTCCGAAGTTACCATCTCTTTTAAGGGTCTGAGCTGTGGTGCAGTGGGCTAAAAGCGTACCAGTTATGCCAGTTGCTGTAAGGCTTCTGTGCTGGCTAGGGTTCGAATCTTCTGGTAGGAAAGTGTTCTAATGTTGTATAATCTCTCATGCGTGTTTAGGCAAGTTGTGCATTAAGCATAGACACAGAGTTCTCCCATATTAACAGGAATTTGATGAAAGAACGTGAGTAGCCCCTCACTATGCTCTAGTTGCCCTTGGGAGATGGTGATCTTTGGAGGTGAAATACTCCGAAGTTACCATCTCTTTTAAGGGTCTGAGCTCTGGTGCAGTGGGCTAAAGGCGTACCAGTTATGCCAGTTGCTGAAAGGCTTCTGTGCTGGCTAGGGTTCGAATCTTCTGGTGGGAAAGTGTTCTAAGGTTGTATAATCTCTTTTGCGTTTTTAGGCAAGTTGTGCATTAAGCATAGACACAGAGTTCTCCCATATTAACAGGAATTTGATGAAAGAACGTGAGTAGCCCCTCACTATGCTCTAGTTGCCCCTTGGGAGATGGTGATATTTGGAGGTGAAATACTCCGAAGTTACCATCTCTTTTAAGGGTCTGAGCTGTGGTGCAGTGGGTTTAGGTGCACCAGTTATGCCATTTGCTGTAAGGCTTCTGTGCTGGCTAGGGTACGAATCTCCTGGTGGGAAAGTGTTCTAAGGTTGTATAATCTATATTGCGTGTTTAGGCAAGTTGTGCATTAAACATAGACACAGAGTTCTCCCATATTAAAAGGAATTTGATGAAAGACCGTGAGTAGCCCCTCACTGTGCTCTAGTTGCCCTTGGGAGATGGTGATCTTTGGAGGTGAAATACTCCGAAGTTACCATCTCTTTTAAGGGTCTGAGCTCTGGTGCAGTGGGCTAAAGACGTACCAGTTATGCCAGTTGCTGTAAGGCTTCTGTGCTGGCTAGGGTTCGAATCTCCTGGAGAGAGTGTTCTAATGTTGTATAATCTCTCTTGCGTGTTTATGCAAGTTGTATTAAGCATAGACGCAGAGTTCTCCCATATTAACAGGAATTTGATGAAAGAACGTGAGTAGCCCCTCACTATGCTATAGTTGCCCTTGGGAGATGGTGATCTTTGGAGGTGAAATACTCCGAAGTTACCATCTCTTTTAAGGGTCTGAGCTCTGGTGCAGTGGGTTAAAGGCGTACCAGTTATGCCATTTGCTGTAAGGCTTCTGCGCAGGCTAAGGTTCGAATCTCCTGGTGGGAAAGTGTTCTAAGGTTGTATAATCTCTCTTGCGTGTTTAGGCAAGTTGTGCATTAAGCATAGACACAGAGTTCTCCCATATTAACAGGAATTTGATGAAAGAACGTGATTAGCCCCTCCCTATGATCTAGTTGCCCTTGGGAGATAGTGATCTTTGGAGGTGAAATACTTCGAAGTTACCATCTCTTTTAAGGGTCTGAGCTGTGGTGCAGTAGGTTAAAGGCGTACCAGCTATGCCAGTTGCTGTAAGGCTCCTGTGCTGGCAGGGTTCGAATCTCCTGGTGGGAAAGTGTTCTAAGGTTGTATAATCTCTCTTGCGTATTTATTCAAGTTGTGCATTAAGCATAGACACAGACGTCTCCCATATTAACAGGAATTTGATGAAAGACCGTGAGTAGCCCCTCACTATGCTCTAGTTGCCCTTGGGAGATGGTGATCTTTGGAGGTGAAATACTCTGTAGTTACCATCTCTTTTAAGGGTCTGAGCTGTGGTGCAGTGGGCTAAAGGCGTACCAGCTATGCCAGTTGCTTTAAGGCTTCTGTGCTGGCTAGGGTTCGAATCTCCTTGTGGGAAAGTGTTCTATTGTTGTATAATCTCTCTTGCGTGTTTAGTCAAGTTGTGCATTAAGCATAGACACAGAGTTCTCCCATTTTAACAGGAATTTGATGAAAGAACGTGAGTAGTCCCTCACTATGCTCTAGTTGCCCTTGGGAGATGGAGATCTTTATAGGTGAAATACTCCGAAGTTACCATCTCTTTTAAGGGTCTGAGCTGTGGTGCAGTGGGCTAAAAGAGTACCAGTTATGCCAGATGCTGTAAGGCTTCTGTGCTGGCTAGGGTTCGAATCTCCTGGTAGAAAAGTGTTCTAATGTTGTATAATCTCTCTTGCGTGTTTAGGCAAGTTGTGCATTAAGTATAGACACAGAGTTCTCCCATATTAACAGGAATTTGATGAAAAAACGTGAGTAGCCCTCACTATGCTCTAGTTGCCCTTGGGAGATGGTGATCTTTGGAGGTGAAATACTCCGAAGTTACCATCTCTTTTAAGGGTCTGAGCTCTGGTGCAGTGGGTTAAAGGCGTACCAGTTATGCCATTTGCTGTAAGGCTTCTGCGCAGGCTAAGGTTCGAATCTCCTGGTGGGAAAGTGTTCTAAGGTTGTATAATCTCTCTTGCGTGTTTAGGCAAGTTGTGCATTAAGCATAGACACAGAGTTCTCCCATATTAACAGGAATTTGATGAAAGAACGTGATTAGCCCCTCCCTATGATCTAGTTGCCCTTGGGAGATAGTGATCTTTGGAGGTGAAATACTTCGAAGTTACCATCTCTTTTAAGGGTCTGAGCTGTGGTGCAGTAGGTTAAAGGCGTACCAGCTATGCCAGTTGCTGTAAGGCTCCTGTGCTGGCAGGGTTCGAATCTCCTGGTGGGAAAGTGTTCTAAGGTTGTATAATCTCTCTTGCGTATTTATTCAAGTTGTGCATTAAGCATAGACACAGACGTCTCCCATATTAACAGGAATTTGATGAAAGACCGTGAGTAGCCCCTCACTATGCTCTAGTTGCCCTTGAGAGATGGTGATCTTTGGAGGAGAAATACTCCGAAGTTACCATCTCTTTTTAAGGGTCTGAGCTGTGGTGCAGTGGGCTAAAGGCATACCAGTTATGCCAGTTGCTGTAAGGCTTCTGTGCTGGCTAGGGTTCGAATCTCCTGGTGGGAAAGTGTTCTAAGGTTGTATAATCTCTCTTGCGTGTTTAGGCAAGTTGTGCATTAAGCATAGACACAGAGTTCTCCCATATTAACAGGAATTTGATGAAAGAACGTGAGTAGCCCCTCACTATGCTCTTGTTGCCCTTGGGAGATGGAGATCTTTATAGGTGAAATACTCCGAAGTTACCATCTCTTTTAAGGGTCTGAGCTGTGGTGCAGTGGGCTAAAAGAGTACCAGTTATGCCAGATGCTGTAAGGCTTCTGTGCTGGCTAGGGTTCGAATCTCCTGGTAGAAAAGTGTTCTAATGTTGTATAATCTCTCTTGCGTGTTTAGGCAAGTTGTGCATTAAGTATAGACACAGAGTTCTCCCATATTAACAGGAATTTGATGAAAAAACGTGAGTAGCCCCTCACTATGCTCTAGTTGCCCTTGGGAGATGGTGATCTTTGGAGGTGAAATACTCCAAAGTTACCATCTCTTTTAAGGGTCTGAGCTGTGGTGCAGTGGGCTAAAGGCGTACCAGTTATGCCAGTTGCTGTAAGGCTTCTGTGCTGGCTAGGGATCGAATCTCCTGGTGGGAAAGTGTTCTAAGGTTGTATAATCTCTCTTGCGTGTTTAGGCACGTTGTGCATTAAGCATAGACACTGAGTTCTCCCACACTAACAGGAATTTGATGAAAGAACGTGAGTAGCCCCTCACTATGCTCTAGTTGCCCTTGAGAGATGGTGATCTTTGGAGAAGAAATACTCCGAAGTTACCATCTCATTTTAGGGTCTGAGCTGTGGTGCAGTGGGCTAAAGGCGTACCAGTTATGCCAGTTGCTGTTAGGCTTCTATGCTGGCTAGGGTTCGAATCTACTGGTGGGAAAGTGTTCTAAGGTTGTATTATCTCACTTGCCTGTTTAGGCAAGTTGTGCATTAAGCATAGACACAGAGTTCTCCCATATTAACAGGAATTTGATGAAAGAACGTGAGTAGCCCCTCACTATGCTCTAGTTGCCCTTGGGAGATGGTGATCTTTGGAGGTGAAATACTCCGAAGTTACCATCTCTTTTAAGGGTCTGAGCTGTGGTGCAGTGGGCTAAAGGCGTACCAGTTATGCCAGTTGCTGTAAGGCTTCTGTGCTGGCTACGGTTCGAATCTCCTGGAGAGTGTTCTAATGTTGTATAATCTCTCTTGCGTGTTTATGCAAGTTGTATTAAGCATAGACGCAGAGTTCTCCCATATTAACAGGAATTTGATGAAAGAACGTGAGTAGCCCCTCACTATGCTATAGTTGCCCTTGGGAGATGGTGATCTTTGGAGGTGAAATACTCCGAAGTTACCATCTCTTTTAAGGGTCTGAGCTCTGGTGCAGTGGGTTAAAGGCGTACCAGTTATGCCATTTGCTGTAAGGCTTCTGCGCAGGCTAAGGTTCGAATCTCCTGGTGGGAAAGTGTTCTAAGGTTGTATAATCTCTCTTGCGTATTTATTCAAGTTGTGCATTAAGCATAGACACAGAGTTCTCCCATATTAACAGGAATTTGATGAAAAACCGTGAGTAGCCCCTCACTATGCTCTAGTTGCCCTTGGGAGATGGTGATCTTTGGAGGTGAAATACTCTGTAGTTACCATCTCTTTTAAGGGTCTGAGCTGTGGTGCAGTGGGCTAAAGGCGTACCAGCTATGCCAGTTGCTTTAAGGCTTCTGTGCTGGCTAGGGTTCGAATCTCCTGGTGGGAAAGTGTTCTAATGTTGTATAATCTCTCTTGCGTGTTTAGTCAAGTTGTGCATTAAGCATAGACACAGAGTTCTCCCATTTTAACAGGAATTTGATGAAAGAACATGAGTAGTCCCTCACTATGCTCTAGTTGACCTTGAGAGATGGTGATCTTTGGAGGAGAAATACTCCGAAGTTACCATCTCTTTTTAAGGGTCTGAGCTGTGGTGCAGTGGGCTAAAGGCATACCAGTTATGCCAGTTGCTGTAAGGCTTCTGTGCTGGGTAGGGTTCGAATCTCCTGGTGGGAAAGTTTTCTAAGGTTGTATAATCTCTCTTGCGTGTTTAGGCAAGCTGTGCATTAAGCATAGACGCAGAGTTCTCCCATATTAACAGGAATTTGATAAAAGAACGTGAGTAGCTCCTCACTATGCTCTAGTTGCCCTTGGGAGATGGTGATCTTTGGAGGTGAAATACTCCGAAGTTACCATCTCTTTTAAGGGTCTGAGCTGTGGTGCAGGGGTTAAAGGCGTACCAGTTATGCCAGTTGCTGTAAAGCTTCTGTGCTGGCTAGGGTTCGAATCTCCTGGTAGGAAAGTGTTCTAATGTTGTATAATCTCTCTTGCGTGTTTAGGCAAGTTGTGCATTAAGCATAGACACAAAGTTCTCCCATATTAACAGGAATTTGATGAAAGAACGTGAGTAGCTCCTCACTATGCTCTAGTGCCCTTGGGAGATGGTGATCTTTGGAGGTGAAATACTCCGAAGTTACCAGCTCTTTTAAGGGTCTGAGCTGTGGTGCAATGGGTTAAAGGCGTAACAGTTATGCCAGTTGCTGTAAGGCTTCTGTGCTGGGTAGGGTTCGAATCTCCTGGTGGGAAAGTGTTCTAAGGTTGTATAATGTCTCTTGCGTGTTTAGGCAAGTTGTACATTAAGCATAGACACAGAGTTCTCCCATATTAACAGGAATTTGATGAAAGAACGTGAGTAGCCCCTCACTATGCTCTAGTTGCCATTGGGAGATGGTGATCTTTGGTCAGCAGGGAGATGGTGATCACCATCTCCCTGCAACGGGAGATGGTGTTCTTTGGAGGTTAAATATTCCGAAGTTACCATTTCTTTTAAGGGTGTGAGCTGTGGTGCAGTGGGCTAAAGGCGTACCAGTTATGCCAGTTGCTGTAAGGCTTCTGAGCCTTACAGCAACTGGCATAACTGGTACGCCTTTAACCCACTGCACCAGAGCTCAGACCCTTAAAAAGAGATGGTAACTTTCGAGTATTTCACCTCCAAAGATCACCATCTCTCAAGGGCAACTAGAGCATAGTGAGGGGCTGCTCATTTTCTTTCATCAAATTCCTGTTAATATGGGAGAACTCTGTGTCTATGCTTAATGCACAACTTGCCTAAACACGCAAGAGAGATTATACAACATTAGAACACTTTCCTACCAGGAGATTCGAACCCTAGCCAGCACAGAAGCCTTACAGCAACTGGCATAACTGGTATGCCTTTAGCCCACTGCACCACAGCTCAGACCCTTAAAAGAGATGGTAACTTCAGAGTATTTCTCCTCCAAAGATCACCATCTCTCAAGGGCAACTAGAGCATAGTGAGGGGCTACTCACGTTCTGTCATCAAATTCCTGTTAATATGGGAGAACTCTGTGTCTATGGTTAATGCACAACTTGCCTAAACACGCAAGAGAGATTATACAATATTAGAACACTTTCCCACCAGGAGATTCGAACCCTAGCCAGCACAGAAGCCTTACAGCAACTGGCATAACTGGTACGCCTTTAGCCCACTGCACCACAGCTTAGACCTTTAAAACAGATGGTAACTTCGGAGTATTTCACCTCCAAAGATCACCATCTCCCAAGGGCAACTAGACCATAGTGAGGGGCTACTCACGTTCTTTCATCAAATTCCTGTTAATATGGGAGAACTCTTTGTCTATGCTTAATACACAACTTGCCTAAACACGCAAGAGAGATTATACAACCTTAGAATACTTTCCCACCAGGAGATTCGAACCCTACCCGGCACAGAAGCCTTACAGCAACTGGCATAACTGGTACACCTTTAACCCACTGCACCACAGCTCTGACCCTTAAAAGAGATGGTAACTTCGGAGTATTTCACCTTGAAAGATCACCATCTCCCAAGGGCAACTAGAGCATAGTGAGGGGCTACTCACGTTCTTTCATCAAATTCCTGTTAATATGGGAGAACTCTGTGTCTATGCTTAATACAACTTGCCTAAACATGCAAGAGAGATTATACAACATTAGATCACTTTCCTACCAGGAGATTCGAACCCTAGCCAGCACAGAAGCCTTACAGCAACTGGCATAACTGGTACGCCTTTAACCCACTGCATCACTGCTCAGACCCTTAAAGGAGATGGTAACTTCGGAGTATTTCACCTCCAAAGATCACCATCTCTCAAGGGCAACTAGAGCATAGTGAGGGGCTAATCACGTTCTTTCATCAAATTCCTGTTAATGTGGGAGAACTCAGTGTCTATGCTTAATGCACAACTTGCCTAAACACGCAAGAGAGATTATACAACCTTAGAACACTTTTCCACCAGGAGATTCGATCCCTAGCCAGCACAGAAGCCTTACAGGAACTGGCATAACTGGTACGCCTTTAGCCCACTGCACCACAGCTCAGACCCTTAAAAGAGATGGTAACTTCGGAGTATTTCACCTTGAAAGATCATCATCTCCCAAGGGCAACTAGAGCATAGTGAGGGGCTACTCACGGTCTTTCATCAAATTCCTGTTAATATGAGAGAACTCTGTGTCTATGCTTAATGCACAACTTGCCTAAACACGCAAGAGAGATTATACAACCTTAGAACACATTCCCACCAGGAGATTCGAACCCTAGCCTGCACAGAAGCCTTACAGCAAATGGCATAACTGGTACGCCTTTAACCCACTGCACTTTAACCCACTCACTATGCTCTAGTTGCCCTTGGGAGATGGTGATCTTTGGAGGTGAAATTCTCCAAAGTTACCATCTCCTTTAAGGGTCTGAGCAGTGATGCAGTGGGTTAAAGGCGTACCAGGTATGCCAGTTGCTGTAAGGCTTCTGTGCTGGCTAGGGTTCGAATCTCCTGGTAGGAAAGTGTTCTAATGTTGTATAATCTCTCTTGCGTGTTTAGGCAAGTTGTATTAAGCATAGACACAGAGTTCTCCCATATCAACAGGAATTTGATGAAAGACCGTGAGTAGCCCCTCACTATGCTCTAGTTGCCCTTGGGAGATGGAGATCTTTATAGGTGAAATACTCCGAAGTTACCATCTCTTTTAAGGGTATGAGCTGTGGTGCAGTGGGCTAAAAGTGTACCAGTTATGCCAGTTGCTGTAAGGCTTCTGTGCTGGCTAGGGTTCGAATCTCCTTATAGAAAAGTGTTCTAATGTTGTATAATCTCTCTTGCATGTTTAGGCAAGTTGTGCATTAAGCATAGACACAGAGTTCTCCCATATTAACAGGAATTTGATGAAAAAACGTGAGTAGCCCCTCACTATGCTCTAGTTGCCCTTGGGAGATTGTGATCTTTGGAGGTGAAATACCCCGAAGTTACCATCTCTTTTAAGGGTCTCAGCTGTGGTGCAGTGGGCTAAAGGCGTACCAGTTATGCCAGTTGCTGTAAGGCTTCTGTGCTAGCTAGGGTTCGAATCTCCTGGAGGGAAAGTGTTCTAATGTTGTATAATCTCTCTTGCGTGTTTAGGCAAGTTGTATTAAGCATAGACACAGAGTTCTCCCATATTAACAGGAATTTGATGAAAGAAAGTGAGTAGCCCCTCACTATGCTCTAGTTGCCCTTGGGAGATGGAGATCTTTATAGGTGAAATACTCCGAAGTTACCATCTCTTTTAAGGGTCTGAGCTGTGGTGCAGTGGGCTAAAAGCGTACCAGTTATGCCAGTTGCTGTAAGGCTTCTGTGCTGGCTAGGGTTCGAATCTCCTGGTAGAAAAGTGTTCTAATGTTGTATAATCTCTCTTGCGTGTTTATGCAAGTTGTGCATTAAGCATCGACACAGAGTTCTCCCATATTAACAGGAATTTGATGATAAAACGTGAGTAGCCCCTCACTATGCTCTAGTTGCCCTTGGGAGATGGTGATCATTGGAGGTGAAATACTCCAAAGTTACCATCTCTTTTAAGGGTCTGAGCTGTGGTGCAGTGGGCTAAAGGCGTACCAGTTATGCCAGTTGCTTTAAGGCTTCTGTGCTGGCTAGGGTTCGAATCTCCTGGTGGGAAAGTGTTCTAATGTTGTATAATCTCTCTTCCGTGTTTAGTCAAGTTGTGCATTAAGCATAGACACAGAGTTCTCCCATTTTAACAGGAATTTGATGAAAGAACGTGAGTAGTCCCTCACTATGCTCTAGTTGACCTTGAGAGATGGTGATCTTTGGAGGAGAAATACTCCGAAGTTACCATCTCTTTTTAAGGGTCTGAGCTGTGGTGCAGTGGGCTAAAGGCATACCAGTTATGCCAGTTGCTGTAAGGCTTCTGTGCTGGCTAGGGTTCGAATCTCCTGGTGGGAAAGTGTTCTAAGGTTGTATAATCTCTCTTGCGTGTTTAGGCAAGTTGTGCATTAAGCATAGACACAGAGTTCTGCCATATTAACAGGAATTTGATGAAAGAACGTGAGTAACCCCACACTATGCTCTTGTTGCCCTTGGGAGATGGAGATCTTTATAGGTGAAATACTCCGAAGTTACCATCTCTTGTAAGGGTCTGAGCTGTGGTGCAGTGGGCTAAAAGCGTACCAGTTATGCCAGTTGCTGTAAGGCTTCTGTGCTGGCTAAGGTTCGAATCTCCTGGTAGAAAAGTGTTCTAATGTTGTATAATCTCTCTTGCGTGTTTAGGCAAGTTGTGCATTAAGCATAGACACAGAGTTCTCCCATATTAACAGGAATTTGATGAAAAAACGTGAGTAGCCCCTCACTATGCTCTAGTTGCCCTTGGGAGATGGTGATCTTTGGAGGTGAAATACTCCGAAGTTACCATCTCTTTTAAGGGTCTGAGCTGTGGTGCAGTGGGCTAAAGGCGTACCAGTTATGCCAGTTGCTGTAAGGCTTCTGTGCTGGCTAGGGATCGAATCTCCTGGTGGGAAAGTGTGCTAAGGTTGTATAATCTCTCTTGCGTGTTTAGGCAAGTTGTGCATTAAGCATAGACACTGAGTTCTCCCACATTAACAGGAATTTGATGAAAGAACGTGAGTAGCCCCTCACTATGCTCTAGTTGCCCTTGAGAGATGGTGATCTTTGGAGAAGAAATACTCCGAAGTTACCATTTCTTTTTAGGGTCTGAGCTGTGGTGCAGTGGGCTAAAGGCGTACCAGTTATGCCAGTTGCTGTAAGGCTTCTGTGCTGGCTAGGGTTCGAATCTCCTGGTAGAAAAGTGTTCTAATGTTGTATAATCTCTCTTGCGTGTTTAGGCAAGTTGTGCATTAAGCATCGGCACAGAGTTCTCCCATATTAACAGGAATTTGATGAAAAAACGTGAGTAGCCCCTCACTATGCTCTAGTTGCCCTTGGGAGATGGTGATCTTTGGAGGTGAAATACTCCGAAGTTACCATCTCTTTTAAGGGTCTGAGCTGTGGTGCAGTGGGCTAAAGGCGTACCAGTTATGCCAGTTGCTTTAAGGCTTCTGTGCTGGCTAGGGTTCGAATCTCCTGGTGGGAAAGTGTTCTAAGGTTGTATAATCTCTCTTGCGTGTTTAGGCAAGTTGTGCATTAAGCATAGACACAGAGTTCTCCCATATTAACAGGAATTTGATGAAAGAACATGAGTAGCCCCTCACTATGCTCTTGTTGCCCTTGGGAGATGGAGATCTTTATAGGTGAAATACTCCGAAGTTACCACCTCTTTTAAGGGTCTGAGCTGTGGTGCAGTGGGCTAAAAGCGTACCAGTTATGCCAGTTGCTGTAAGGCTTCTGTGCTGGCTAGGGTTCGAATCTCCTGGTAGAAAAGTGTTCTAATGTTGTATAATCTCTCTTGCGTGTTTAGGCAAGTTGTGCATTAAGCATAGACACTGAGTTCTCCCACATTAACAGGAATTTGATGAAAGAACGCGAGTAGCCCCTCACTATGTTCTAGTTGCCCTTGAGAGATGGTGATCTTTGGAGGTGAAATACTCCGAAGTTACCATCTCCTCTAAGGGTCTGAGCAGTGATGCAGTGGGTTAAAGGCGTACCAGTTATGCCAGTTGCTGTAAGGCTTCTGTGCTGGCTAGGGTTCGAATCTCCTGGTAGGAAAGTGTTCTAATGTTGTATAATCTCTCTTGCGTGTTTAGGCAAGTTGTATTAAGCATAGACACAGAGTTCTCCCATATTAACAGGAATTTGATGAAAGAACGTGAGTAGCCCCTCACTATGCTCTAGTTGCCCTTGGGAGATGGTGATCTTTGGAGGTGAAATACTCCGAAGTTACCATCTCTTTTAAGGGTCTGAGCTGTGGTGCAGTGGGCTAAAGGCGTACCAGTTATGCCAGTTGCTGTAAGGCTTCTGTGCTGGCTAGGGTTCGAATCTCCTGGAGAGTGTTCTAATGTTGTATAATCTCTCTTGCGTGTTTATGCAAGTTGTATTAAGCATAGACGCAGAGTTCTCTCATATTAACAGGAATTTGATGAAAGAACGTGAGTAGCCCCTCACTATGCTATAGTTGCCCTTGGGAGATGGTGATCTTTGGAGGTGAAATACTCCGAAGTTACCATCTCTTTTAAGGGTCTGAGCTCTGGTGCAGTGGGTTAAAGGCGTACCAGTTATGCCATTTGCTGTAAGGCTTCTGCGCAGGCTAAGGTTCGAATCTCCTGGTGGGAAAGTGTTCTAAGGTTGTATAATCTCTCTTGCGTATTTATTCAAGTTGTGCATTAAGCATAGACACAGAGTTCTCCCATATTAACAGGAATTTGATGAAAAACCGTGAGTAGCCCCTCACTATGCTCTAGTTGCCCTTGGGAGATGGTGATCTTTGGAGGTGAAATACTCTGTAGTTACCATCTCTTTTAAGGGTCTGAGCTGTGGTGCAGTGGGCTAAAGGCGTACCAGCTATGCCAGTTGCTTTAAGGCTTCTGTGCTGGCTAGGGTTCGAATCTCCTGGTGGGAAAGTGTTCTAATGTTGTATAATCTCTCTTGCGTGTTTAGTCAAGTTGTGCATTAAGCATAGACACAGAGTTCTCCCATTTTAACAGGAATTTGATGAAAGAACATGAGTAGTCCCTCACTATGCTCTAGTTGACCTTGAGAGATGGTGATCTTTGGAGGAGAAATACTCCGAAGTTACCATCTCTTTTTAAGGGTCTGAGCTGTGGTGCAGTGGGCTAAAGGCATACCAGTTATGCCAGTTGCTGTAAGGCTTCTGTGCTGGGTAGGGTTCGAATCTCCTGGTGGGAAAGTTTTCTAAGGTTGTATAATCTCTCTTGCGTGTTTAGGCAAGCTGTGCATTAAGCATAGACGCAGAGTTCTCCCATATTAACAGGAATTTGATAAAAGAACGTGAGTAGCTCCTCACTATGCTCTAGTTGCCCTTGGGAGATGGTGATCTTTGGAGGTGAAATACTCCGAAGTTACCATCTCTTTTAAGGGTCTGAGCTGTGGTGCAGGGGTTAAAGGCGTACCAGTTATGCCAGTTGCTGTAAAGCTTCTGTGCTGGCTAGGGTTCGAATCTCCTGGTAGGAAAGTGTTCTAAAGTTGTATAATCTCTCTTGCGTGTTTAGGCAAGTTGTGCATTAAGCATAGACACAAAGTTCTCCCATATTAACAGGAATTTGATGAAAGAACGTGAGTAGCTCCTCACTATGCTCTAGTGCCCTTGGGAGATGGTGATCTTTGGAGGTGAAATACTCCGAAGTTACCATCTCTTTTAAGGGTCTGAGCTGTGGTGCAATGGGTTAAAGGCGTAACAGTTATGCCAGTTGCTGTAAGGCTTCTGTGCTGGGTAGGGTTCGAATCTCCTGGTGGGAAAGTGTTCTAAGGTTGTATAATCTCTCTTGCGTGTTTAGGCAAGTTGTACATTAAGCATAGACACAGAGTTCTCCCATATTAACAGGAATTTGATGAAAGAACGTGAGTAGCCCCTCACTATGCTCTAGTTGCCATTGGGAGATGGTGATCTTTGGTCAGCAGGGAGATGGTGATCACCATCTCCCTGCAACGGGAGATGGTGTTCTTTGGAGGTTAAATATTCCGAAGTTACCATTTCTTTTAAGGGTGTGAGCTGTGGTGCAGTGGGCTAAAGGCGTACCAGTTATGCCAGTTGCTGTAAGGCTTCTGAGCCTTACAGCAACTGGCATAACTGGTACGCCTTTAACCCACTGCACCAGAGCTCAGACCCTTAAAAAGAGATGGTAACTTTCGAGTATTTCACCTCCAAAGATCACCATCTCCCAAGGGCAACTAGAGCATAGTGAGGGGCTGCTCATTTTCTTTCATCAAATTCCTGTTAATATGGGAGAACTCTGTGTCTATGCTTAATGCACAACTTGCCTAAACACGCAAGAGAGATTATACAACATTAGAACACTTTCCTACCAGGAGATTCGAACCCTAGCCAGCACAGAAGCCTTACAGCAACTGGCATAACTGGTATGCCTTTAGCCCACTGCACCACAGCTCAGACCCTTAAAAGAGATGGTAACTTCAGAGTATTTCTCCTCCAAAGATCACCATCTCTCAAGGGCAACTAGAGCATAGTGAGGGGCTACTCACGTTCTGTCATCAAATTCCTGTTAATATGGGAGAACTCTGTGTCTATGGTTAATGCACAACTTGCCTAAACACGCAAGAGAGATTATACAATATTAGAACACTTTCCCACCAGGAGATTCGAACCCTAGCCAGCACAGAAGCCTTACAGCAACTGGCATAACTGGTACGCCTTTAGCCCACTGCACCACAGCTTAGACCTTTAAAACAGATGGTAACTTCGGAGTATTTCACCTCCAAAGATCACCATCTCCCAAGGGCAACTAGACCATAGTGAGGGGCTACTCACGTTCTTTCATCAAATTCCTGTTAATATGGGAGAACTCTTTGTCTATGCTTAATACACAACTTGCCTAAACACGCAAGAGAGATTATACAACCTTAGAATACTTTCCCACCAGGAGATTCGAACCCTACCCAGCACAGAAGCCTTACAGCAACTGGCATAACTGGTACACCTTTAACCCACTGCACCACAGCTCTGACCCTTAAAAGAGATGGTAACTTCGGAGTATTTCACCTTGAAAGATCACCATCTCCCAAGGGCAACTAGAGCATAGTGAGGGGCTACTCACGTTCTTTCATCAAATTCCTGTTAATATGGGAGAACTCTGTGTCTATGCTTAATACAACTTGCCTAAACACGCAAGAGAGATTATACAACATTAGATCACTTTCCTACCAGGAGATTCGAACCCTAGCCAGCACAGAAGCCTTACAGCAACTGGCATAACTGGTACGCCTTTAACCCACTGCATCACTGCTCAGACTCTTAAAGGAGATGGTAACTTCGGAGTATTTCACCTCCAAAGATCACCATCTCTCAAGGGCAACTAGAGCATAGTGAGGGGCTAATCACGTTCTTTCATCAAATTCCTGTTAATGTGGGAGAACTCAGTGTCTATGCTTAATGCACAACTTGCCTAAACACGCAAGAGAGATTATACAACCTTAGAACACTTTTCCACCAGGAGATTCGATCCCTAGCCAGCACAGAAGCCTTACAGGAACTGGCATAACTGGTACGCCTTTAGCCCACTGCACCACAGCTCAGACCCTTAAAAGAGATGGTAACTTCGGAGTATTTCACCTTGAAAGATCATCATCTCCCAAGGGCAACTAGAGCATAGTGAGGGGCTACTCACGGTCTTTCATCAAATTCCTGTTAATATGAGAGAACTCTGTGTCTATGCTTAATGCACAACTTGCCTAAACACGCAAGAGAGATTATACAACCTTAGAACACATTCCCACCAGGAGATTCGAACCCTAGCCTGCACAGAAGCCTTACAGCAAATGGCATAACTGGTACGCCTTTAACCCACTCACTATGCTCTAGTTGCCCTTGGGAGATGGTGATCTTTGGAGGTGAAATTCTCCAAAGTTACCATCTCCTTTAAGGGTCTGAGCTGTGGTGCAGTGGGCTAAAGGCATACCAGTTATGCCAGTTGCTGTAAGGCTTCTGTGCTGGCTAGGGTTCGAATCTCCTGGTGGGAAAGTGTTCTAAGGTTGTATAATCTCTCTTGCGTGTTTAGGCAAGTTGTGCATTAAGCATAGACACAGAGTTCTGCCATATTAACAGGAATTTGATGAAAGAACGTGAGTAACCCCACACTATGCTCTTGTTGCCCTTGGGAGATGGAGATCTTTATAGGTGAAATACTCCGAAGTTACCATCTCTTTTAAGGGTCTGAGCTGTGGTGCAGTGGGCTAAAAGCGTACCAGTTATGCCAGTTGCTGTAAGGCTTCTGTGCTGGCTAAGGTTCGAATCTCCTGGTAGAAAAGTGTTCTAATGTTGTATAATCTCTCTTGCGTGTTTAGGCAAGTTGTGCATTAAGCATAGACACAGAGTTCTCCCATATTAACTGGAATTTGATGAAAAAACGTGAGTAGCCCCTCACTATGCTCTAGTTGCCCTTGGGAGATGGTGATCTTTGGAGGTGAAATACTCCGAAGTTACCATCTCTTTTAAGGGTCTGAGCTGTGGTGCAGTGGGCTAAAGGCGTACCAGTTATGCCAGTTGCTGTAAGGCTTCTGTGCTGGCTAGGGATCGAATCTCCTGGTGGGAAAGTGTGCTAAGGTTGTATAATCTCTCTTGCGTGTTTAGGCAAGTTGTACATTAAGCATAGACACTGAGTTCTCCCACATTAACAGGAATTTTATGAAAGAACGTGAGTAGCCCCTCACTATGCTCTAGTTGCCCTTGAGAGATGGTGATCTTTGGAGAAGAAATACTCCGAAGTTACCATTTCTTTTTAGGGTCTGAGCTGTGGTGCAGTGGGCTAAAGGCGTACCAGTTATGCCAGTTGCTGTAAGGCTTCTGTGTTGGCTAGGGTTCGAATCTCCTGGTAGAAAAGTGTTCTAATGTTGTATAATCTCTCTTGCGTGTTTAGGCAAGTTGTGCATTAAGCATCGGCACAGAGTTCTCCCATATTAACAGGAATTTGATGAAAAAACGTGAGTAGCCCCTCACTATGCTCTAGTTGCCCTTGGGAGATGGTGATCTTTGGAGGTGAAATACTCCGAAGTTACCATCTCTTTTAAGGGTCTGAGCTGTGGTGCAGTGGGCTAAAGGCGTACCAGTTATGCCAGTTGCTTTAAGGCTTCTGTGCTGGCTAGGGTTCGAATCTCCTGGTGGGAAAGTACTCTAATGTTGTATAATCTCTCTTGCTTGTATAGTCAAGTTGTGCATTAAGCATAGACACAGAGTTCTCCCATTTTAACAGGAATTTGATGAAAGAACGTGAGTAGTCCCTCACTATGCTCTAGTTGACCTTGAGAGATGGTGATCTTTGGAGGAGAAATACTCCGAAGTTACCATCTCTTTTTAAGGGTCTGAGCTGTGGTGCAGTGGGCTAAAGGCATACCAGTTATGCCAGTTGCTGTAAGGCTTCTGTGCTGGCTAGGGTTCGAATCTCCTGGTGGGAAAGTGTTCTAAGGTTGTATAATCTCTCTTGCGTGTTTAGGCAAGTTGTGCATTAAGCATAGACACAGAGTTCTCCCATATTAACAGGAATTTGATGAAAGAACATGAGTAGCCCCTCACTATGCTCTTGTTGCCCTTGGGAGATGGAGATCTTTATAGGTGAAATACTCCGAAGTTACCACCTCTTTTAAGGGTCTGAGCTGTGGTGCAGTGGGCTAAAAGCGTACCAGTTATGCCAGTTGCTGTAAGGCTTCTGTGCTGGCTAGGGTTCGAATCTCCTGGTAGAAAAGTGTTCTAATGTTGTATAATCTCTCTTGCGTGTTTAGGCAAGTTGTGCATTAAGCATAGACACTGAGTTCTCCCATATTAACAGGAATTTGATGAAAGAACGTGAGTAGCCCCTCACTATGCTCTAGTTGCCCTTGGGAGATGGAGATCTTTATAGGTGAAATACTCCGAAGTTACCATCTCTTTTAAGGGTCTGAGCTGTGGTGCAGTGGGCTAAAAGCGTCCCAGTTATGCCAGTTGCTGTAAGGCTTCTGTGCTGGCTAGGGTTCGAATCTCCTGGTAGAAAAGTGTTCCAATGTTGTATAATCTCTCTTGCGTGATTAGGCAAGTTGTGCATTAAGCATAGACACAGAGTTCTCCCATATTAACAGGAATTTGATGAAAAAACGTGAGTATCCCCTCACTATGCTCTAGTTTCCCTTGGGAGATGGTGATCTTTGGAGGTGAAATACTCCGAAGTTACCATCTCTTTTAAGGGTCTGTGTTGTGGTGCCGTGGGCTAAAGGCGTACTAGTTATGCCAGTTGCTTTAAGGCTTCTGTGCTGGCTAGGGTTCGAATCCCCTGGTGGGAAAGTGTTCTAATATTGTATAATCTCTCTTGCGTGTTTAGTCAAGTTGTGCATTAAGCATTGACACAGAGTTCTCCCATATTAACAGGAATTTGATGAAAGAACGTGAGTAGCCCCTCACTATGGTCTAGTTGCCCTTGGGAGATGGTGATCTTTGGAGGTGAAATACTCCGAAGTTACCATCTCTTTTAAGGGTCTGAGCTGTGGTGCAGTGGGCTAAAGGCGTACCAGTTATGCCAGTTGCTGTAAGGCTTCTGTGCTGGCTAGGGTTCGAATCTCCTGGTGGGAAAGTGTTCTAAGGTTGTATAATCTCTCATGCATGTTTAGGCAAGTTGTGCATTAAGCATAGACACAGAGTTCTCCCATATTAACAGGAATTTGATGAAAGAACGTGAGTAGCCCTTCACTATGCTCAAGTTGCCCCTTGGGAGATGGTGATCTTTCGAGGTGAAATACTCCGAAGTTACCATCTCTTTTAAGGGTCTGAGCTGTGGTGCAGTGGGCTAAAGGCGTCCCAGTTATGCCAGTTGCTGTAAGGCTTCTGTGCTGGCTAGGGATCGAATCTCCTGGTGAGAAAGTGTTCTAAGGTTGTATAATCTCTCTTGCGTGTTTAGGCAAGTTGTGCATTAAGCATAGACACAGAGTTCTCCCATAATAACAGGAATTTGATGAAAGACCGTGAGTAGCCCCTCACTATGCTCTAGTTGCCCTTGGGAGATGGTGATCTTTGGAGGTGAAATACTCCGAAGTTACCATCTCTTTTAAGGGTCTGAGCTGTGGTGCAGTGGGCTAAAGGCGTACCAGTTATGCCAGCTGCTGTAAGGCTTCTGTGCTGGCTAGGGTTCGAATCTCCTGGAGAGAAAGTGTTCTAATGTTGTATAATCTCTCTTGAGTGTTTTTGCAAGTTGTATTAAGCATAGACGCAGAGTTCTCCCATATTAACAGGAATTTGATGAAAGAACGTGAGTAGCCCCTCACTATGCTCTAGTTGCCCTTGGGAGATGGTGATCTTTGGAGGTGAAATACTCCGAAGTTACCATCTCTTTTAAGGGTCTAAGCTCTGGTGCAGTGGGATAAAGGCGTACCAGTTATGCCATTTGCTGTAAGGCTTCTGCGCAGGCTAAGGTTCGAATCTCCTGGTGGGAAAGTGTTCTAAGGTTGTATAATCTCTCTTGCGTGTTTAGGCAAGTTGGGCATTAAGCATAGACACAGAGTTCTCCCATATTAACAGGAATTTGATGAAAGAACGTGAGTAGCCCCTCCCTATGATCTAGTTGCCCTTGGGAGATAGTGATCTTTGGAGGTGAAATACTTCGAAGTTACCATCTCTTTTAAGGGTCTGAGCTGTGGTGCAGTAGGTTAAAGGCGTACCAGTTATGCCAGTTGCTGTAAGGCTCCTGTGCTGGCAGGGTTCGAATCTCCTGGTGGGAAAGTGTTCTAAGGTTGTATAATCTCTCTTGCGTATTTATTCAAGTTGTGCATTAAGCATAGACACAGAGGTCTCCCATATTAACAGGAATTTGATGAAAGACAGTGAGTAGCCTCTCACTATGCTCTAGGTCCCTTGGGAGATGGTGATCTTTGGAGGTGAAATATTCTGTAGTTACCATCTCTTTAAGGGTCTGAGCTGTGGTGCAGTGGGCTAAAGGCGTACCAGCTATGCCAGTTGCTTTAAGGCTTCTGTGCTGGCTAGGGTTCGAATCTCCTGGTGGGAAAGTGTTCTAATGTTGTATAATCTCTCTTGCGTGTTTAGTCAAGTTGTGCATTAAGCATAGATACAGAGTTCTCCCATTTTAACAGGAATTTGATGAAAGAACGTGAGTAGTCCCTCACTATGCTCTAGTTGACCTTGAGAGATGGTGATCTTTGGAGGAGAAATACTCCGAAGTTACCATCTCTTTTTAAGGGTCTGAGCTGTGGTGCAGTGGGCTAAAGGCATACCAGTTATGCCAGTTGCTGTAAGGCTTCTGTGCTGGCTAGGGTTCGAATCTCCTGGTGGGAAAGTGTTCTAATGTTGTATAATCTCTCTTGCGTGTTTAGGCAAGTTGTGCATTAAGCATAGACACAGAGTTCTCCCATATTAACAGGAATTTGATGAAAAAACGTGAGTAGTCCCTCACTATGCTCTAGTTGCCCTTGGGAGATGGTGATCTTTGGAGGTGAAATACTCCGAAGTTACCATCTCTTTTAAGGGTCTGAGCTGTGGTGCAGTGGGCTAAAGGCGTACCAGTTATGCCAGTTGCTGTAAGGATTCTGTGCTGGCTAGGGATCGAATCTCCTGGTGGGAAAGTGTTCTAAGGTTGTATAATCTCTCTTGCATGTTTAGGCAAGTTGTGCATTAAGCATAGACACTGAGTTCTCCCACATTAACAGGAATTTGATGAAAGAACGTGAGTAGCCCCTCACTATGCTCTAGTAGCCCTTGAAAGATGGTGATCTTTGGAGGTGAAATACTCCGAAGTTACCATCTCTTTTAAGGGTCTGAGCTGTGGTGCAGTGGGCTAAAGGCGTACCAGTTATTCCAGTTGCTTTAAGGCTTCTGTGCTGGCTAGGGTTCGAATCTCCTGGTGGGAAAGTGTTCTAATGTTGTATAATCTCTCTTGCGTGTTTAGGCAAGTTGTGCATTAAGAATAGATACAGAGTTCTCCAATATTAACAGGAAATTGATGAAAGAACGTGAGTAGCCCCTCACTATGCTCTAGTTGCCCTTGGGAGATGGTGATCTTTGGAGGTGAAATACTCCGAAGTTACCATCTCTTTTAAGGGTCTGAGCTCTGGTGCAGTGGGTTAAAGGCGTACCAGTTATGCCATTTGCTGTAAGGCTTCTGTGCAGGCTAGGGTTCGAATCTCCTGGTGGGAATGTGTTCTAAGGTTGTATAATCTCTCTTGCGTGTTTAGGCAATTTGTGCATTAAGCATAGACACAGAGTTCTCTCATATTAACAGAAATTTGATGAAAGACCGTGAGTAGCCCCTCACTATGCTCTAGTTGCCTTTGGGAGATGGTGATCTTTCAAGGTGAAATACTCCGAAGTTACCATCTCTTTTAAGGGTCTGAGCTGTGGTGCAGTGGGCTAAAGGCGTACCAGTTATGCCAGTTGCTGTAAGGCTTCTGTGCTGGCTAGGGATCGAATCTCCTGGTGGGAAAGTGTTCTAAGGTTGTATAATCTCTCTTGCGTGTTTAGGCAAGTTGTGCATTAAGCATAGACACTGAGTTCTCCCACATTAACAGGAATTTGATGAAAGAACGTGAGTAGCCCCTCACTATGCTCTAGTTGCCCTTGAGAGATGGTGATCTTTGGAGGTGAAATACTCCGAAGTTACCATCTCCTTTAAGGGTCTGAGCAGTGATGCAGTGGGTTAAAGGCGTACCAGTTATGCCAGTTGCTGTAAGGCTTCTGTGCTGGCTAGGGTTCGAATCTCCTGGTAGGAAAGTGTTCTTATGTTGTATAATCTCTCTTGCGTGTTTAGGCAAGTTGTATTATGCATAGACACAGAGTTCTCCCATATTAACAGGAATTTGATGAAAGAACGTGAGTAGCCCCTCACTATGCTCTAGTTGCCCTTGGGAGATGGAGATCTTTATAGGTGAAATACTCCGAAGTTACCATCTCTTTAAGGGTCTGAACTGTGGTGCAGTGGGCTAAAAGCGTACCAGTTATGCCAGTTGCTGTAAGGCTTCTGTGCTGGCTAGGGTTCGAATCTCCTGGTAGAAAAGTGTTCTAATGTTGTATAATCTCTCTTGCGTGATTAGGCAAGTTGTGCATTAAGCATAGACACAGAGTTCTCCCATATTAACAGGAATTTGATGAAAAAACGTGAGTATCCCCTCACTATGCTCTAGTTTCCCTTGGGAGATGGTGATCTTTGGAGGTGAAATACTCCGAAGTTACCATCTCTTTAAGGGTCTGTGTTGTGGTGCCGTGGGCTAAAGGCGTACTAGTTATGCCAGTTGCTTTAAGGCTTCTGTGCTGGCTAGGGTTCGAATCCCCTGGTGGGAAAGTGTTCTAATGTTGTATAATCTCTCTTGCGTGTTTAGTCAAGTTGTGCATTAAGCATTGACACAGAGTTCTCCCATATTAACAGGAATTTGATGAAAGAACGTGAGTAGCCCCTCACTATGGTCTAGTTGCCCTTGGGAGATGGTGATCTTTGGAGGTGAAATACTCCGAAGTTACCATCTCTTTTAAGGGTCTGAGCTGTGGTGCAGTGGGCTAAAGGCGTACCAGTTATGCCAGTTGCTGTAAGGCTTCTGTGCTGGCTAGGGTTTCGAATCTCCTGGTGGGAAAGTGTTCTAAGGTTGTATAATCTCTCATGCATGTTTAGGCAAGTTGTGCATTAAGCATAGACACAGAGTTCTCCCATATTAACAGGAATTTGATGAAAGAACGTGAGTAGCCCTTCACTATGCTCAAGTTGCCCCTTGGGAGATGGTGATCTTTCGAGGTGAAATACTCCGAAGTTACCATCTCTTTTAAGGGTCTGAGCTGTGGTGCAGTGGGCTAAAGGCGTCCCAGTTATGCCAGTTGCTGTAAGGCTTCTGTGCTGGCTAGGGATCGAATCTCCTGGTGAGAAAGTGTTCTAAGGTTGTATAATCTCTCTTGCGTGTTTAGGCAAGTTGTGCATTAAGCATAGACACAGAGTTCTCCCATATTAACAGGAATTTGATGAAAGACCGTGAGTAGCCCCTCACTATGCTCTAGTTGCCCATGGGAGATGGTGATCTTTGGAGGTGAAATACTCCGAAGTTACCATCTCTTTTAAGGGTCTGAGCTGTGGTGCAGTGGGCTAAAGGCGTACCAGTTATGCCAGCTGCTGTAAGGCTTCTGTGCTGGCTAGGGTTTGAATCTCCTGGAGAGAAAGTGTTCTAATGTTGTATAATCTCTCTTGAGTGTTTTTGCAAGTTGTATTAAGCATAGACGCAGAGTTCTCCCATATTAACAGGAATTTGATGAAAGAACGTGAGTAGCCCCTCACTATGCTCTAGTTGCCCTTGGGAGATGGTGATCTTTGGAGGTGAAATACTCCGAAGTTACCATCTCTTTTAAGGGTCTAAGCTCTGGTGCAGTGGGATTAAGGCGTACCAGTTATGCCATTTGCTGTAAGGCTTCTGCGCAGGCTAAGGTTCGAATCTCCTGGTGGGAAAGTGTTCTAAGGTTGTATAATCTCTCTTGCGTGTTTAGGCAAGTTGTGCATTAAGCATAGACACAGAGTTCTCCCATATTAACAGGAATTTGATGAAAGAACGTGAGTAGCCCCTCCCTATGATCTAGTTGCCCTTGGGAGATAGTGATCTTTGGAGGTGAAATACTTC
>NC_091154.1:50148526-50297022 GCF_040958095.1 Procambarus clarkii | reverse complement strand
AGGTTGTATTATCTCACTTGCCTGTTTAGGCAAGTTGTGCATTAAGCATAGACACAGAGTTCTCCCATATTAACAGGAATTTGATGAAAGAACGTGAGTAGCCCCTCACTATGCTCTAGTTGCCCTTGGGAGATGGTGATCTTTGGAGGTGAAATACTCCGAAGTTACCATCTCTTTTAAGGGTCTGAGCTGTGGTGCAGTGGGCTAAAGGCGTACCAGTTATGCCAGTTGCTGTAAGGCTTCTGTGCTGGCTACGGTTCGAATCTCCTGGAGAGTGTTCTAATGTTGTATAATCTCTCTTGCGTGTTTATGCAAGTTGTATTAAGCATAGACGCAGAGTTCTCCCATATTAACAGGAATTTGATGAAAGAACGTGAGTAGCCCCTCACTATGCTATAGTTGCCCTTGGGAGATGGTGATCTTTGGAGGTGAAATACTCCGAAGTTACCATCTCTTTTAAGGGTCTGAGCTCTGGTGCAGTGGGTTAAAGGCGTACCAGTTATGCCATTTGCTGTAAGGCTTCTGCGCAGGCTAAGGTTCGAATCTCCTGGTGGGAAAGTGTTCTAAGGTTGTATAATCTCTCTTGCGTATTTATTCAAGTTGTGCATTAAGCATAGACACAGAGTTCTCCCATATTAACAGGAATTTGATGAAAAACCGTGAGTAGCCCCTCACTATGCTCTAGTTGCCCTTGGGAGATGGTGATCTTTGGAGGTGAAATACTCTGTAGTTACCATCTCTTTTAAGGGTCTGAGCTGTGGTGCAGTGGGCTAAAGGCGTACCAGCTATGCCAGTTGCTTTAAGGCTTCTGTGCTGGCTAGGGTTCGAATCTCCTGGTGGGAAAGTGTTCTAATGTTGTATAATCTCTCTTGCGTGTTTAGTCAAGTTGTGCATTAAGCATAGACACAGAGTTCTCCCATTTTAACAGGAATTTGATGAAAGAACATGAGTAGTCCCTCACTATGCTCTAGTTGACCTTGAGAGATGGTGATCTTTGGAGGAGAAATACTCCGAAGTTACCATCTCTTTTTAAGGGTCTGAGCTGTGGTGCAGTGGGCTAAAGGCATACCAGTTATGCCAGTTGCTGTAAGGCTTCTGTGCTGGGTAGGGTTCGAATCTCCTGGTGGGAAAGTTTTCTAAGGTTGTATAATCTCTCTTGCGTGTTTAGGCAAGCTGTGCATTAAGCATAGACGCAGAGTTCTCCCATATTAACAGGAATTTGATAAAAGAACGTGAGTAGCTCCTCACTATGCTCTAGTTGCCCTTGGGAGATGGTGATCTTTGGAGGTGAAATACTCCGAAGTTACCATCTCTTTTAAGGGTCTGAGCTGTGGTGCAGGGGTTAAAGGCGTACCAGTTATGCCAGTTGCTGTAAAGCTTCTGTGCTGGCTAGGGTTCGAATCTCCTGGTAGGAAAGTGTTCTAATGTTGTATAATCTCTCTTGCGTGTTTAGGCAAGTTGTGCATTAAGCATAGACACAAAGTTCTCCCATATTAACAGGAATTTGATGAAAGAACGTGAGTAGCTCCTCACTATGCTCTAGTGCCCTTGGGAGATGGTGATCTTTGGAGGTGAAATACTCCGAAGTTACCAGCTCTTTTAAGGGTCTGAGCTGTGGTGCAATGGGTTAAAGGCGTAACAGTTATGCCAGTTGCTGTAAGGCTTCTGTGCTGGGTAGGGTTCGAATCTCCTGGTGGGAAAGTGTTCTAAGGTTGTATAATGTCTCTTGCGTGTTTAGGCAAGTTGTACATTAAGCATAGACACAGAGTTCTCCCATATTAACAGGAATTTGATGAAAGAACGTGAGTAGCCCCTCACTATGCTCTAGTTGCCATTGGGAGATGGTGATCTTTGGTCAGCAGGGAGATGGTGATCACCATCTCCCTGCAACGGGAGATGGTGTTCTTTGGAGGTTAAATATTCCGAAGTTACCATTTCTTTTAAGGGTGTGAGCTGTGGTGCAGTGGGCTAAAGGCGTACCAGTTATGCCAGTTGCTGTAAGGCTTCTGAGCCTTACAGCAACTGGCATAACTGGTACGCCTTTAACCCACTGCACCAGAGCTCAGACCCTTAAAAAGAGATGGTAACTTTCGAGTATTTCACCTCCAAAGATCACCATCTCTCAAGGGCAACTAGAGCATAGTGAGGGGCTGCTCATTTTCTTTCATCAAATTCCTGTTAATATGGGAGAACTCTGTGTCTATGCTTAATGCACAACTTGCCTAAACACGCAAGAGAGATTATACAACATTAGAACACTTTCCTACCAGGAGATTCGAACCCTAGCCAGCACAGAAGCCTTACAGCAACTGGCATAACTGGTATGCCTTTAGCCCACTGCACCACAGCTCAGACCCTTAAAAGAGATGGTAACTTCAGAGTATTTCTCCTCCAAAGATCACCATCTCTCAAGGGCAACTAGAGCATAGTGAGGGGCTACTCACGTTCTGTCATCAAATTCCTGTTAATATGGGAGAACTCTGTGTCTATGGTTAATGCACAACTTGCCTAAACACGCAAGAGAGATTATACAATATTAGAACACTTTCCCACCAGGAGATTCGAACCCTAGCCAGCACAGAAGCCTTACAGCAACTGGCATAACTGGTACGCCTTTAGCCCACTGCACCACAGCTTAGACCTTTAAAACAGATGGTAACTTCGGAGTATTTCACCTCCAAAGATCACCATCTCCCAAGGGCAACTAGACCATAGTGAGGGGCTACTCACGTTCTTTCATCAAATTCCTGTTAATATGGGAGAACTCTTTGTCTATGCTTAATACACAACTTGCCTAAACACGCAAGAGAGATTATACAACCTTAGAATACTTTCCCACCAGGAGATTCGAACCCTACCCGGCACAGAAGCCTTACAGCAACTGGCATAACTGGTACACCTTTAACCCACTGCACCACAGCTCTGACCCTTAAAAGAGATGGTAACTTCGGAGTATTTCACCTTGAAAGATCACCATCTCCCAAGGGCAACTAGAGCATAGTGAGGGGCTACTCACGTTCTTTCATCAAATTCCTGTTAATATGGGAGAACTCTGTGTCTATGCTTAATACAACTTGCCTAAACATGCAAGAGAGATTATACAACATTAGATCACTTTCCTACCAGGAGATTCGAACCCTAGCCAGCACAGAAGCCTTACAGCAACTGGCATAACTGGTACGCCTTTAACCCACTGCATCACTGCTCAGACCCTTAAAGGAGATGGTAACTTCGGAGTATTTCACCTCCAAAGATCACCATCTCTCAAGGGCAACTAGAGCATAGTGAGGGGCTAATCACGTTCTTTCATCAAATTCCTGTTAATGTGGGAGAACTCAGTGTCTATGCTTAATGCACAACTTGCCTAAACACGCAAGAGAGATTATACAACCTTAGAACACTTTTCCACCAGGAGATTCGATCCCTAGCCAGCACAGAAGCCTTACAGGAACTGGCATAACTGGTACGCCTTTAGCCCACTGCACCACAGCTCAGACCCTTAAAAGAGATGGTAACTTCGGAGTATTTCACCTTGAAAGATCATCATCTCCCAAGGGCAACTAGAGCATAGTGAGGGGCTACTCACGGTCTTTCATCAAATTCCTGTTAATATGAGAGAACTCTGTGTCTATGCTTAATGCACAACTTGCCTAAACACGCAAGAGAGATTATACAACCTTAGAACACATTCCCACCAGGAGATTCGAACCCTAGCCTGCACAGAAGCCTTACAGCAAATGGCATAACTGGTACGCCTTTAACCCACTGCACTTTAACCCACTCACTATGCTCTAGTTGCCCTTGGGAGATGGTGATCTTTGGAGGTGAAATTCTCCAAAGTTACCATCTCCTTTAAGGGTCTGAGCAGTGATGCAGTGGGTTAAAGGCGTACCAGGTATGCCAGTTGCTGTAAGGCTTCTGTGCTGGCTAGGGTTCGAATCTCCTGGTAGGAAAGTGTTCTAATGTTGTATAATCTCTCTTGCGTGTTTAGGCAAGTTGTATTAAGCATAGACACAGAGTTCTCCCATATCAACAGGAATTTGATGAAAGACCGTGAGTAGCCCCTCACTATGCTCTAGTTGCCCTTGGGAGATGGAGATCTTTATAGGTGAAATACTCCGAAGTTACCATCTCTTTTAAGGGTATGAGCTGTGGTGCAGTGGGCTAAAAGTGTACCAGTTATGCCAGTTGCTGTAAGGCTTCTGTGCTGGCTAGGGTTCGAATCTCCTTATAGAAAAGTGTTCTAATGTTGTATAATCTCTCTTGCATGTTTAGGCAAGTTGTGCATTAAGCATAGACACAGAGTTCTCCCATATTAACAGGAATTTGATGAAAAAACGTGAGTAGCCCCTCACTATGCTCTAGTTGCCCTTGGGAGATTGTGATCTTTGGAGGTGAAATACCCCGAAGTTACCATCTCTTTTAAGGGTCTCAGCTGTGGTGCAGTGGGCTAAAGGCGTACCAGTTATGCCAGTTGCTGTAAGGCTTCTGTGCTAGCTAGGGTTCGAATCTCCTGGAGGGAAAGTGTTCTAATGTTGTATAATCTCTCTTGCGTGTTTAGGCAAGTTGTATTAAGCATAGACACAGAGTTCTCCCATATTAACAGGAATTTGATGAAAGAAAGTGAGTAGCCCCTCACTATGCTCTAGTTGCCCTTGGGAGATGGAGATCTTTATAGGTGAAATACTCCGAAGTTACCATCTCTTTTAAGGGTCTGAGCTGTGGTGCAGTGGGCTAAAAGCGTACCAGTTATGCCAGTTGCTGTAAGGCTTCTGTGCTGGCTAGGGTTCGAATCTCCTGGTAGAAAAGTGTTCTAATGTTGTATAATCTCTCTTGCGTGTTTATGCAAGTTGTGCATTAAGCATCGACACAGAGTTCTCCCATATTAACAGGAATTTGATGATAAAACGTGAGTAGCCCCTCACTATGCTCTAGTTGCCCTTGGGAGATGGTGATCATTGGAGGTGAAATACTCCAAAGTTACCATCTCTTTTAAGGGTCTGAGCTGTGGTGCAGTGGGCTAAAGGCGTACCAGTTATGCCAGTTGCTTTAAGGCTTCTGTGCTGGCTAGGGTTCGAATCTCCTGGTGGGAAAGTGTTCTAATGTTGTATAATCTCTCTTCCGTGTTTAGTCAAGTTGTGCATTAAGCATAGACACAGAGTTCTCCCATTTTAACAGGAATTTGATGAAAGAACGTGAGTAGTCCCTCACTATGCTCTAGTTGACCTTGAGAGATGGTGATCTTTGGAGGAGAAATACTCCGAAGTTACCATCTCTTTTTAAGGGTCTGAGCTGTGGTGCAGTGGGCTAAAGGCATACCAGTTATGCCAGTTGCTGTAAGGCTTCTGTGCTGGCTAGGGTTCGAATCTCCTGGTGGGAAAGTGTTCTAAGGTTGTATAATCTCTCTTGCGTGTTTAGGCAAGTTGTGCATTAAGCATAGACACAGAGTTCTGCCATATTAACAGGAATTTGATGAAAGAACGTGAGTAACCCCACACTATGCTCTTGTTGCCCTTGGGAGATGGAGATCTTTATAGGTGAAATACTCCGAAGTTACCATCTCTTGTAAGGGTCTGAGCTGTGGTGCAGTGGGCTAAAAGCGTACCAGTTATGCCAGTTGCTGTAAGGCTTCTGTGCTGGCTAAGGTTCGAATCTCCTGGTAGAAAAGTGTTCTAATGTTGTATAATCTCTCTTGCGTGTTTAGGCAAGTTGTGCATTAAGCATAGACACAGAGTTCTCCCATATTAACAGGAATTTGATGAAAAAACGTGAGTAGCCCCTCACTATGCTCTAGTTGCCCTTGGGAGATGGTGATCTTTGGAGGTGAAATACTCCGAAGTTACCATCTCTTTTAAGGGTCTGAGCTGTGGTGCAGTGGGCTAAAGGCGTACCAGTTATGCCAGTTGCTGTAAGGCTTCTGTGCTGGCTAGGGATCGAATCTCCTGGTGGGAAAGTGTGCTAAGGTTGTATAATCTCTCTTGCGTGTTTAGGCAAGTTGTGCATTAAGCATAGACACTGAGTTCTCCCACATTAACAGGAATTTGATGAAAGAACGTGAGTAGCCCCTCACTATGCTCTAGTTGCCCTTGAGAGATGGTGATCTTTGGAGAAGAAATACTCCGAAGTTACCATTTCTTTTTAGGGTCTGAGCTGTGGTGCAGTGGGCTAAAGGCGTACCAGTTATGCCAGTTGCTGTAAGGCTTCTGTGCTGGCTAGGGTTCGAATCTCCTGGTAGAAAAGTGTTCTAATGTTGTATAATCTCTCTTGCGTGTTTAGGCAAGTTGTGCATTAAGCATCGGCACAGAGTTCTCCCATATTAACAGGAATTTGATGAAAAAACGTGAGTAGCCCCTCACTATGCTCTAGTTGCCCTTGGGAGATGGTGATCTTTGGAGGTGAAATACTCCGAAGTTACCATCTCTTTTAAGGGTCTGAGCTGTGGTGCAGTGGGCTAAAGGCGTACCAGTTATGCCAGTTGCTTTAAGGCTTCTGTGCTGGCTAGGGTTCGAATCTCCTGGTGGGAAAGTGTTCTAAGGTTGTATAATCTCTCTTGCGTGTTTAGGCAAGTTGTGCATTAAGCATAGACACAGAGTTCTCCCATATTAACAGGAATTTGATGAAAGAACATGAGTAGCCCCTCACTATGCTCTTGTTGCCCTTGGGAGATGGAGATCTTTATAGGTGAAATACTCCGAAGTTACCACCTCTTTTAAGGGTCTGAGCTGTGGTGCAGTGGGCTAAAAGCGTACCAGTTATGCCAGTTGCTGTAAGGCTTCTGTGCTGGCTAGGGTTCGAATCTCCTGGTAGAAAAGTGTTCTAATGTTGTATAATCTCTCTTGCGTGTTTAGGCAAGTTGTGCATTAAGCATAGACACTGAGTTCTCCCACATTAACAGGAATTTGATGAAAGAACGCGAGTAGCCCCTCACTATGTTCTAGTTGCCCTTGAGAGATGGTGATCTTTGGAGGTGAAATACTCCGAAGTTACCATCTCCTCTAAGGGTCTGAGCAGTGATGCAGTGGGTTAAAGGCGTACCAGTTATGCCAGTTGCTGTAAGGCTTCTGTGCTGGCTAGGGTTCGAATCTCCTGGTAGGAAAGTGTTCTAATGTTGTATAATCTCTCTTGCGTGTTTAGGCAAGTTGTATTAAGCATAGACACAGAGTTCTCCCATATTAACAGGAATTTGATGAAAGAACGTGAGTAGCCCCTCACTATGCTCTAGTTGCCCTTGGGAGATGGTGATCTTTGGAGGTGAAATACTCCGAAGTTACCATCTCTTTTAAGGGTCTGAGCTGTGGTGCAGTGGGCTAAAGGCGTACCAGTTATGCCAGTTGCTGTAAGGCTTCTGTGCTGGCTAGGGTTCGAATCTCCTGGAGAGTGTTCTAATGTTGTATAATCTCTCTTGCGTGTTTATGCAAGTTGTATTAAGCATAGACGCAGAGTTCTCTCATATTAACAGGAATTTGATGAAAGAACGTGAGTAGCCCCTCACTATGCTATAGTTGCCCTTGGGAGATGGTGATCTTTGGAGGTGAAATACTCCGAAGTTACCATCTCTTTTAAGGGTCTGAGCTCTGGTGCAGTGGGTTAAAGGCGTACCAGTTATGCCATTTGCTGTAAGGCTTCTGCGCAGGCTAAGGTTCGAATCTCCTGGTGGGAAAGTGTTCTAAGGTTGTATAATCTCTCTTGCGTATTTATTCAAGTTGTGCATTAAGCATAGACACAGAGTTCTCCCATATTAACAGGAATTTGATGAAAAACCGTGAGTAGCCCCTCACTATGCTCTAGTTGCCCTTGGGAGATGGTGATCTTTGGAGGTGAAATACTCTGTAGTTACCATCTCTTTTAAGGGTCTGAGCTGTGGTGCAGTGGGCTAAAGGCGTACCAGCTATGCCAGTTGCTTTAAGGCTTCTGTGCTGGCTAGGGTTCGAATCTCCTGGTGGGAAAGTGTTCTAATGTTGTATAATCTCTCTTGCGTGTTTAGTCAAGTTGTGCATTAAGCATAGACACAGAGTTCTCCCATTTTAACAGGAATTTGATGAAAGAACATGAGTAGTCCCTCACTATGCTCTAGTTGACCTTGAGAGATGGTGATCTTTGGAGGAGAAATACTCCGAAGTTACCATCTCTTTTTAAGGGTCTGAGCTGTGGTGCAGTGGGCTAAAGGCATACCAGTTATGCCAGTTGCTGTAAGGCTTCTGTGCTGGGTAGGGTTCGAATCTCCTGGTGGGAAAGTTTTCTAAGGTTGTATAATCTCTCTTGCGTGTTTAGGCAAGCTGTGCATTAAGCATAGACGCAGAGTTCTCCCATATTAACAGGAATTTGATAAAAGAACGTGAGTAGCTCCTCACTATGCTCTAGTTGCCCTTGGGAGATGGTGATCTTTGGAGGTGAAATACTCCGAAGTTACCATCTCTTTTAAGGGTCTGAGCTGTGGTGCAGGGGTTAAAGGCGTACCAGTTATGCCAGTTGCTGTAAAGCTTCTGTGCTGGCTAGGGTTCGAATCTCCTGGTAGGAAAGTGTTCTAAAGTTGTATAATCTCTCTTGCGTGTTTAGGCAAGTTGTGCATTAAGCATAGACACAAAGTTCTCCCATATTAACAGGAATTTGATGAAAGAACGTGAGTAGCTCCTCACTATGCTCTAGTGCCCTTGGGAGATGGTGATCTTTGGAGGTGAAATACTCCGAAGTTACCATCTCTTTTAAGGGTCTGAGCTGTGGTGCAATGGGTTAAAGGCGTAACAGTTATGCCAGTTGCTGTAAGGCTTCTGTGCTGGGTAGGGTTCGAATCTCCTGGTGGGAAAGTGTTCTAAGGTTGTATAATCTCTCTTGCGTGTTTAGGCAAGTTGTACATTAAGCATAGACACAGAGTTCTCCCATATTAACAGGAATTTGATGAAAGAACGTGAGTAGCCCCTCACTATGCTCTAGTTGCCATTGGGAGATGGTGATCTTTGGTCAGCAGGGAGATGGTGATCACCATCTCCCTGCAACGGGAGATGGTGTTCTTTGGAGGTTAAATATTCCGAAGTTACCATTTCTTTTAAGGGTGTGAGCTGTGGTGCAGTGGGCTAAAGGCGTACCAGTTATGCCAGTTGCTGTAAGGCTTCTGAGCCTTACAGCAACTGGCATAACTGGTACGCCTTTAACCCACTGCACCAGAGCTCAGACCCTTAAAAAGAGATGGTAACTTTCGAGTATTTCACCTCCAAAGATCACCATCTCCCAAGGGCAACTAGAGCATAGTGAGGGGCTGCTCATTTTCTTTCATCAAATTCCTGTTAATATGGGAGAACTCTGTGTCTATGCTTAATGCACAACTTGCCTAAACACGCAAGAGAGATTATACAACATTAGAACACTTTCCTACCAGGAGATTCGAACCCTAGCCAGCACAGAAGCCTTACAGCAACTGGCATAACTGGTATGCCTTTAGCCCACTGCACCACAGCTCAGACCCTTAAAAGAGATGGTAACTTCAGAGTATTTCTCCTCCAAAGATCACCATCTCTCAAGGGCAACTAGAGCATAGTGAGGGGCTACTCACGTTCTGTCATCAAATTCCTGTTAATATGGGAGAACTCTGTGTCTATGGTTAATGCACAACTTGCCTAAACACGCAAGAGAGATTATACAATATTAGAACACTTTCCCACCAGGAGATTCGAACCCTAGCCAGCACAGAAGCCTTACAGCAACTGGCATAACTGGTACGCCTTTAGCCCACTGCACCACAGCTTAGACCTTTAAAACAGATGGTAACTTCGGAGTATTTCACCTCCAAAGATCACCATCTCCCAAGGGCAACTAGACCATAGTGAGGGGCTACTCACGTTCTTTCATCAAATTCCTGTTAATATGGGAGAACTCTTTGTCTATGCTTAATACACAACTTGCCTAAACACGCAAGAGAGATTATACAACCTTAGAATACTTTCCCACCAGGAGATTCGAACCCTACCCAGCACAGAAGCCTTACAGCAACTGGCATAACTGGTACACCTTTAACCCACTGCACCACAGCTCTGACCCTTAAAAGAGATGGTAACTTCGGAGTATTTCACCTTGAAAGATCACCATCTCCCAAGGGCAACTAGAGCATAGTGAGGGGCTACTCACGTTCTTTCATCAAATTCCTGTTAATATGGGAGAACTCTGTGTCTATGCTTAATACAACTTGCCTAAACACGCAAGAGAGATTATACAACATTAGATCACTTTCCTACCAGGAGATTCGAACCCTAGCCAGCACAGAAGCCTTACAGCAACTGGCATAACTGGTACGCCTTTAACCCACTGCATCACTGCTCAGACTCTTAAAGGAGATGGTAACTTCGGAGTATTTCACCTCCAAAGATCACCATCTCTCAAGGGCAACTAGAGCATAGTGAGGGGCTAATCACGTTCTTTCATCAAATTCCTGTTAATGTGGGAGAACTCAGTGTCTATGCTTAATGCACAACTTGCCTAAACACGCAAGAGAGATTATACAACCTTAGAACACTTTTCCACCAGGAGATTCGATCCCTAGCCAGCACAGAAGCCTTACAGGAACTGGCATAACTGGTACGCCTTTAGCCCACTGCACCACAGCTCAGACCCTTAAAAGAGATGGTAACTTCGGAGTATTTCACCTTGAAAGATCATCATCTCCCAAGGGCAACTAGAGCATAGTGAGGGGCTACTCACGGTCTTTCATCAAATTCCTGTTAATATGAGAGAACTCTGTGTCTATGCTTAATGCACAACTTGCCTAAACACGCAAGAGAGATTATACAACCTTAGAACACATTCCCACCAGGAGATTCGAACCCTAGCCTGCACAGAAGCCTTACAGCAAATGGCATAACTGGTACGCCTTTAACCCACTCACTATGCTCTAGTTGCCCTTGGGAGATGGTGATCTTTGGAGGTGAAATTCTCCAAAGTTACCATCTCCTTTAAGGGTCTGAGCTGTGGTGCAGTGGGCTAAAGGCATACCAGTTATGCCAGTTGCTGTAAGGCTTCTGTGCTGGCTAGGGTTCGAATCTCCTGGTGGGAAAGTGTTCTAAGGTTGTATAATCTCTCTTGCGTGTTTAGGCAAGTTGTGCATTAAGCATAGACACAGAGTTCTGCCATATTAACAGGAATTTGATGAAAGAACGTGAGTAACCCCACACTATGCTCTTGTTGCCCTTGGGAGATGGAGATCTTTATAGGTGAAATACTCCGAAGTTACCATCTCTTTTAAGGGTCTGAGCTGTGGTGCAGTGGGCTAAAAGCGTACCAGTTATGCCAGTTGCTGTAAGGCTTCTGTGCTGGCTAAGGTTCGAATCTCCTGGTAGAAAAGTGTTCTAATGTTGTATAATCTCTCTTGCGTGTTTAGGCAAGTTGTGCATTAAGCATAGACACAGAGTTCTCCCATATTAACTGGAATTTGATGAAAAAAACGTGAGTAGCCCCTCACTATGCTCTAGTTGCCCTTGGGAGATGGTGATCTTTGGAGGTGAAATACTCCGAAGTTACCATCTCTTTTAAGGGTCTGAGCTGTGGTGCAGTGGGCTAAAGGCGTACCAGTTATGCCAGTTGCTGTAAGGCTTCTGTGCTGGCTAGGGATCGAATCTCCTGGTGGGAAAGTGTGCTAAGGTTGTATAATCTCTCTTGCGTGTTTAGGCAAGTTGTACATTAAGCATAGACACTGAGTTCTCCCACATTAACAGGAATTTTATGAAAGAACGTGAGTAGCCCCTCACTATGCTCTAGTTGCCCTTGAGAGATGGTGATCTTTGGAGAAGAAATACTCCGAAGTTACCATTTCTTTTTAGGGTCTGAGCTGTGGTGCAGTGGGCTAAAGGCGTACCAGTTATGCCAGTTGCTGTAAGGCTTCTGTGTTGGCTAGGGTTCGAATCTCCTGGTAGAAAAGTGTTCTAATGTTGTATAATCTCTCTTGCGTGTTTAGGCAAGTTGTGCATTAAGCATCGGCACAGAGTTCTCCCATATTAACAGGAATTTGATGAAAAAAACGTGAGTAGCCCCTCACTATGCTCTAGTTGCCCTTGGGAGATGGTGATCTTTGGAGGTGAAATACTCCGAAGTTACCATCTCTTTTAAGGGTCTGAGCTGTGGTGCAGTGGGCTAAAGGCGTACCAGTTATGCCAGTTGCTTTAAGGCTTCTGTGCTGGCTAGGGTTCGAATCTCCTGGTGGGAAAGTACTCTAATGTTGTATAATCTCTCTTGCTTGTATAGTCAAGTTGTGCATTAAGCATAGACACAGAGTTCTCCCATTTTAACAGGAATTTGATGAAAGAACGTGAGTAGTCCCTCACTATGCTCTAGTTGACCTTGAGAGATGGTGATCTTTGGAGGAGAAATACTCCGAAGTTACCATCTCTTTTTAAGGGTCTGAGCTGTGGTGCAGTGGGCTAAAGGCATACCAGTTATGCCAGTTGCTGTAAGGCTTCTGTGCTGGCTAGGGTTCGAATCTCCTGGTGGGAAAGTGTTCTAAGGTTGTATAATCTCTCTTGCGTGTTTAGGCAAGTTGTGCATTAAGCATAGACACAGAGTTCTCCCATATTAACAGGAATTTGATGAAAGAACATGAGTAGCCCCTCACTATGCTCTTGTTGCCCTTGGGAGATGGAGATCTTTATAGGTGAAATACTCCGAAGTTACCACCTCTTTTAAGGGTCTGAGCTGTGGTGCAGTGGGCTAAAAGCGTACCAGTTATGCCAGTTGCTGTAAGGCTTCTGTGCTGGCTAGGGTTCGAATCTCCTGGTAGAAAAGTGTTCTAATGTTGTATAATCTCTCTTGCGTGTTTAGGCAAGTTGTGCATTAAGCATAGACACTGAGTTCTCCCATATTAACAGGAATTTGATGAAAGAACGTGAGTAGCCCCTCACTATGCTCTAGTTGCCCTTGGGAGATGGAGATCTTTATAGGTGAAATACTCCGAAGTTACCATCTCTTTTAAGGGTCTGAGCTGTGGTGCAGTGGGCTAAAAGCGTCCCAGTTATGCCAGTTGCTGTAAGGCTTCTGTGCTGGCTAGGGTTCGAATCTCCTGGTAGAAAAGTGTTCCAATGTTGTATAATCTCTCTTGCGTGATTAGGCAAGTTGTGCATTAAGCATAGACACAGAGTTCTCCCATATTAACAGGAATTTGATGAAAAAACGTGAGTATCCCCTCACTATGCTCTAGTTTCCCTTGGGAGATGGTGATCTTTGGAGGTGAAATACTCCGAAGTTACCATCTCTTTTAAGGGTCTGTGTTGTGGTGCCGTGGGCTAAAGGCGTACTAGTTATGCCAGTTGCTTTAAGGCTTCTGTGCTGGCTAGGGTTCGAATCCCCTGGTGGGAAAGTGTTCTAATATTGTATAATCTCTCTTGCGTGTTTAGTCAAGTTGTGCATTAAGCATTGACACAGAGTTCTCCCATATTAACAGGAATTTGATGAAAGAACGTGAGTAGCCCCTCACTATGGTCTAGTTGCCCTTGGGAGATGGTGATCTTTGGAGGTGAAATACTCCGAAGTTACCATCTCTTTTAAGGGTCTGAGCTGTGGTGCAGTGGGCTAAAGGCGTACCAGTTATGCCAGTTGCTGTAAGGCTTCTGTGCTGGCTAGGGTTCGAATCTCCTGGTGGGAAAGTGTTCTAAGGTTGTATAATCTCTCATGCATGTTTAGGCAAGTTGTGCATTAAGCATAGACACAGAGTTCTCCCATATTAACAGGAATTTGATGAAAGAACGTGAGTAGCCCTTCACTATGCTCAAGTTGCCCCTTGGGAGATGGTGATCTTTCGAGGTGAAATACTCCGAAGTTACCATCTCTTTTAAGGGTCTGAGCTGTGGTGCAGTGGGCTAAAGGCGTCCCAGTTATGCCAGTTGCTGTAAGGCTTCTGTGCTGGCTAGGGATCGAATCTCCTGGTGAGAAAGTGTTCTAAGGTTGTATAATCTCTCTTGCGTGTTTAGGCAAGTTGTGCATTAAGCATAGACACAGAGTTCTCCCATAATAACAGGAATTTGATGAAAGACCGTGAGTAGCCCCTCACTATGCTCTAGTTGCCCTTGGGAGATGGTGATCTTTGGAGGTGAAATACTCCGAAGTTACCATCTCTTTTAAGGGTCTGAGCTGTGGTGCAGTGGGCTAAAGGCGTACCAGTTATGCCAGCTGCTGTAAGGCTTCTGTGCTGGCTAGGGTTCGAATCTCCTGGAGAGAAAGTGTTCTAATGTTGTATAATCTCTCTTGAGTGTTTTTGCAAGTTGTATTAAGCATAGACGCAGAGTTCTCCCATATTAACAGGAATTTGATGAAAGAACGTGAGTAGCCCCTCACTATGCTCTAGTTGCCCTTGGGAGATGGTGATCTTTGGAGGTGAAATACTCCGAAGTTACCATCTCTTTTAAGGGTCTAAGCTCTGGTGCAGTGGGATAAAGGCGTACCAGTTATGCCATTTGCTGTAAGGCTTCTGCGCAGGCTAAGGTTCGAATCTCCTGGTGGGAAAGTGTTCTAAGGTTGTATAATCTCTCTTGCGTGTTTAGGCAAGTTGGGCATTAAGCATAGACACAGAGTTCTCCCATATTAACAGGAATTTGATGAAAGAACGTGAGTAGCCCCTCCCTATGATCTAGTTGCCCTTGGGAGATAGTGATCTTTGGAGGTGAAATACTTCGAAGTTACCATCTCTTTTAAGGGTCTGAGCTGTGGTGCAGTAGGTTAAAGGCGTACCAGTTATGCCAGTTGCTGTAAGGCTCCTGTGCTGGCAGGGTTCGAATCTCCTGGTGGGAAAGTGTTCTAAGGTTGTATAATCTCTCTTGCGTATTTATTCAAGTTGTGCATTAAGCATAGACACAGAGGTCTCCCATATTAACAGGAATTTGATGAAAGACAGTGAGTAGCCTCTCACTATGCTCTAGGTCCCTTGGGAGATGGTGATCTTTGGAGGTGAAATATTCTGTAGTTACCATCTCTTTAAGGGTCTGAGCTGTGGTGCAGTGGGCTAAAGGCGTACCAGCTATGCCAGTTGCTTTAAGGCTTCTGTGCTGGCTAGGGTTCGAATCTCCTGGTGGGAAAGTGTTCTAATGTTGTATAATCTCTCTTGCGTGTTTAGTCAAGTTGTGCATTAAGCATAGATACAGAGTTCTCCCATTTTAACAGGAATTTGATGAAAGAACGTGAGTAGTCCCTCACTATGCTCTAGTTGACCTTGAGAGATGGTGATCTTTGGAGGAGAAATACTCCGAAGTTACCATCTCTTTTTAAGGGTCTGAGCTGTGGTGCAGTGGGCTAAAGGCATACCAGTTATGCCAGTTGCTGTAAGGCTTCTGTGCTGGCTAGGGTTCGAATCTCCTGGTGGGAAAGTGTTCTAATGTTGTATAATCTCTCTTGCGTGTTTAGGCAAGTTGTGCATTAAGCATAGACACAGAGTTCTCCCATATTAACAGGAATTTGATGAAAAAACGTGAGTAGTCCCTCACTATGCTCTAGTTGCCCTTGGGAGATGGTGATCTTTGGAGGTGAAATACTCCGAAGTTACCATCTCTTTTAAGGGTCTGAGCTGTGGTGCAGTGGGCTAAAGGCGTACCAGTTATGCCAGTTGCTGTAAGGATTCTGTGCTGGCTAGGGATCGAATCTCCTGGTGGGAAAGTGTTCTAAGGTTGTATAATCTCTCTTGCATGTTTAGGCAAGTTGTGCATTAAGCATAGACACTGAGTTCTCCCACATTAACAGGAATTTGATGAAAGAACGTGAGTAGCCCCTCACTATGCTCTAGTAGCCCTTGAAAGATGGTGATCTTTGGAGGTGAAATACTCCGAAGTTACCATCTCTTTTAAGGGTCTGAGCTGTGGTGCAGTGGGCTAAAGGCGTACCAGTTATTCCAGTTGCTTTAAGGCTTCTGTGCTGGCTAGGGTTCGAATCTCCTGGTGGGAAAGTGTTCTAATGTTGTATAATCTCTCTTGCGTGTTTAGGCAAGTTGTGCATTAAGAATAGATACAGAGTTCTCCAATATTAACAGGAAATTGATGAAAGAACGTGAGTAGCCCCTCACTATGCTCTAGTTGCCCTTGGGAGATGGTGATCTTTGGAGGTGAAATACTCCGAAGTTACCATCTCTTTTAAGGGTCTGAGCTCTGGTGCAGTGGGTTAAAGGCGTACCAGTTATGCCATTTGCTGTAAGGCTTCTGTGCAGGCTAGGGTTCGAATCTCCTGGTGGGAATGTGTTCTAAGGTTGTATAATCTCTCTTGCGTGTTTAGGCAATTTGTGCATTAAGCATAGACACAGAGTTCTCTCATATTAACAGAAATTTGATGAAAGACCGTGAGTAGCCCCTCACTATGCTCTAGTTGCCTTTGGGAGATGGTGATCTTTCAAGGTGAAATACTCCGAAGTTACCATCTCTTTTAAGGGTCTGAGCTGTGGTGCAGTGGGCTAAAGGCGTACCAGTTATGCCAGTTGCTGTAAGGCTTCTGTGCTGGCTAGGGATCGAATCTCCTGGTGGGAAAGTGTTCTAAGGTTGTATAATCTCTCTTGCGTGTTTAGGCAAGTTGTGCATTAAGCATAGACACTGAGTTCTCCCACATTAACAGGAATTTGATGAAAGAACGTGAGTAGCCCCTCACTATGCTCTAGTTGCCCTTGAGAGATGGTGATCTTTGGAGGTGAAATACTCCGAAGTTACCATCTCCTTTAAGGGTCTGAGCAGTGATGCAGTGGGTTAAAGGCGTACCAGTTATGCCAGTTGCTGTAAGGCTTCTGTGCTGGCTAGGGTTCGAATCTCCTGGTAGGAAAGTGTTCTTATGTTGTATAATCTCTCTTGCGTGTTTAGGCAAGTTGTATTATGCATAGACACAGAGTTCTCCCATATTAACAGGAATTTGATGAAAGAACGTGAGTAGCCCCTCACTATGCTCTAGTTGCCCTTGGGAGATGGAGATCTTTATAGGTGAAATACTCCGAAGTTACCATCTCTTTTAAGGGTCTGAACTGTGGTGCAGTGGGCTAAAAGCGTACCAGTTATGCCAGTTGCTGTAAGGCTTCTGTGCTGGCTAGGGTTCGAATCTCCTGGTAGAAAAGTGTTCTAATGTTGTATAATCTCTCTTGCGTGATTAGGCAAGTTGTGCATTAAGCATAGACACAGAGTTCTCCCATATTAACAGGAATTTGATGAAAAAACGTGAGTATCCCCTCACTATGCTCTAGTTTCCCTTGGGAGATGGTGATCTTTGGAGGTGAAATACTCCGAAGTTACCATCTCTTTTAAGGGTCTGTGTTGTGGTGCCGTGGGCTAAAGGCGTACTAGTTATGCCAGTTGCTTTAAGGCTTCTGTGCTGGCTAGGGTTCGAATCCCCTGGTGGGAAAGTGTTCTAATGTTGTATAATCTCTCTTGCGTGTTTAGTCAAGTTGTGCATTAAGCATTGACACAGAGTTCTCCCATATTAACAGGAATTTGATGAAAGAACGTGAGTAGCCCCTCACTATGGTCTAGTTGCCCTTGGGAGATGGTGATCTTTGGAGGTGAAATACTCCGAAGTTACCATCTCTTTTAAGGGTCTGAGCTGTGGTGCAGTGGGCTAAAGGCGTACCAGTTATGCCAGTTGCTGTAAGGCTTCTGTGCTGGCTAGGGTTCGAATCTCCTGGTGGGAAAGTGTTCTAAGGTTGTATAATCTCTCATGCATGTTTAGGCAAGTTGTGCATTAAGCATAGACACAGAGTTCTCCCATATTAACAGGAATTTGATGAAAGAACGTGAGTAGCCCTTCACTATGCTCAAGTTGCCCCTTGGGAGATGGTGATCTTTCGAGGTGAAATACTCCGAAGTTACCATCTCTTTTAAGGGTCTGAGCTGTGGTGCAGTGGGCTAAAGGCGTCCCAGTTATGCCAGTTGCTGTAAGGCTTCTGTGCTGGCTAGGGATCGAATCTCCTGGTGAGAAAGTGTTCTAAGGTTGTATAATCTCTCTTGCGTGTTTAGGCAAGTTGTGCATTAAGCATAGACACAGAGTTCTCCCATATTAACAGGAATTTGATGAAAGACCGTGAGTAGCCCCTCACTATGCTCTAGTTGCCCATGGGAGATGGTGATCTTTGGAGGTGAAATACTCCGAAGTTACCATCTCTTTTAAGGGTCTGAGCTGTGGTGCAGTGGGCTAAAGGCGTACCAGTTATGCCAGCTGCTGTAAGGCTTCTGTGCTGGCTAGGGTTTGAATCTCCTGGAGAGAAAGTGTTCTAATGTTGTATAATCTCTCTTGAGTGTTTTTGCAAGTTGTATTAAGCATAGACGCAGAGTTCTCCCATATTAACAGGAATTTGATGAAAGAACGTGAGTAGCCCCTCACTATGCTCTAGTTGCCCTTGGGAGATGGTGATCTTTGGAGGTGAAATACTCCGAAGTTACCATCTCTTTTAAGGGTCTAAGCTCTGGTGCAGTGGGATTAAGGCGTACCAGTTATGCCATTTGCTGTAAGGCTTCTGCGCAGGCTAAGGTTCGAATCTCCTGGTGGGAAAGTGTTCTAAGGTTGTATAATCTCTCTTGCGTGTTTAGGCAAGTTGTGCATTAAGCATAGACACAGAGTTCTCCCATATTAACAGGAATTTGATGAAAGAACGTGAGTAGCCCCTCCCTATGATCTAGTTGCCCTTGGGAGATAGTGATCTTTGGAGGTGAAATACTTCGAAGTTACCATCTCTTTTAAGGGTCTGAGCTGTGGTGCAGTAGGTTAAATGCGTACCAGTTATGCCAGTTGCTGTAAGGCTCCTGTGCTGGCAGGGTTCGAATCTCCTGGTGGGAAAGTGTTCTAAGGTTGTATAATCTCTCTTGCGTATTTATTCAAGTTGTGCATTAAGCATAGACACAGAGGTCTCCCATATTAACAGGAATTTGATGAAAGACAGTGAGTAGCCTCTCACTATGCTCTAGGTCCCTTGGGAGATGGTGATCTTTGGAGGTGAAATATTCTGTAGTTACCATCTCTTTAAGGGTCTGAGCTGTGGTGCAGTGGGCTAAAGGCGTACCAGCTATGCCAGTTGCTTTAAGGCTTCTGTGCTGGCTAGGGTTCGAATCTCCTGGTGGGAAAGTGTTCTAATGTTGTATAATCTCTCTTGCGTGTTTAGTCAAGTTGTGCATTAAGCATAGATACAGAGTTCTCCCATTTTAACAGGAATTTGATGAAAGAACGTGAGTAGTCCCTCACTATGCTCTAGTTGACCTTGAGAGATGGTGATCTTTGGAGGAGAAATACTCCAAAGTTACCATCTCTTTTTAAGGGTCTGAGCTGTGGTGCAGTGGGCTAAAGGCATACCAGTTATGCCAGTTGCTGTAAGGCTTCTGTGCTGGCTAGGGTTCGAATCTCCTGGTGGGAAAGTGTTCTAATGTTGTATAATCTCTCTTGCGTGTTTAGGCAAGTTGTGCATTAAGCATAGACACAGAGTTCTCCCATATTAACAGGAATTTGATGAAAAAACGTGAGTAGTCCCTCACTATGCTCTAGTTGCCCTTGGGAGATGGTGATCTTTGGAGGTGAAATACTCCGAAGTTACCATCTCTTTTAAGGGTCTGAGCTGTGGTGCAGTGGGCTAAAGGCGTACCAGTTATGCCAGTTGCTGTAAGGATTCTGTGCTGGCTAGGGATCGAATCTCCTGGTGGGAAAGTGTTCTAAGGTTGTATAATCTCTCTTGCATGTTTAGGCAAGTTGTGCATTAAGCATAGACACTGAGTTCTCCCACATTAACAGGAATTTGATGAAAGAACGTGAGTAGCCCCTCACTATGCTCTAGTTGCCCTTGAAAGATGGTGATCTTTGGAGGTGAAATACTCCGAAGTTACCATCTCTTTTAAGGGTCTGAGCTGTGGTGCAGTGGGCTAAAGGCGTACCAGTTATTCCAGTTGCTTTAGGCTTCTGTGCTGGCTAGGGTTCGAATCTCCTGGTGGGAAAGTGTTCTAATGTTGTATAATCTCTCTTGCGTGTTTAGGCAAGTTGTGCATTAAGAATAGATACAGAGTTCTCCAATATTAACAGGAAATTGATGAAAGAACGTGAGTAGCCCCTCACTATGCTCTAGTTGCCCTTGGGAGATGGTGATCTTTGGAGGTGAAATACTCCGAAGTTACCATCTCTTTTAAGGGTCTGAGCTCTGGTGCAGTGGGTTAAAGGCGTACCAGTTATGCCATTTGCTGTAAGGCTTCTGTGCAGGCTAGGGTTCGAATCTCCTGGTGGGAATGTGTTCTAAGGTTGTATAATCTCTCTTGCGTGTTTAGGCAATTTGTGCATTAAGCATAGACACAGAGTTCTCTCATATTAACAGAAATTTGATGAAAGACCGTGAGTAGCCCCTCACTATGCTCTAGTTGCCCTTGGGAGATGGTGATCTTTCAAGGTGAAATACTCCGAAGTTACCATCTCTTTTAAGGGTCTGAGCTGTGGTGCAGTGGGCTAAAGGCGTACCAGTTATGCCAGTTGCTGTAAGGCTTCTGTGCTGGCTAGGGATCGAATCTCCTGGTGGGAAAGTGTTCTAAGGTTGTATAATCTCTCTTGCGTGTTTAGGCAAGTTGTGCATTAAGCATAGACACTGAGTTCTCCCACATTAACAGGAATTTGATGAAAGAACGTGAGTAGCCCCTCACTATGCTCTAGTTGCCCTTGAGAGATGGTGATCTTTGGAGGTGAAATACTCCGAAGTTACCATCTCCTTTAAGGGTCTGAGCAGTGATGCAGTGGGTTAAAGGCGTACCAGTTATGCCAGTTGCTGTAAGGCTTCTGTGCTGGCTAGGGTTCGAATCTCCTGGTACGAAAGTGTTCTTATGTTGTATAATCTCTCTTGCGTGTTTAGGCAAGTTGTATTAAGCATAGACACAGAGTTCTCCCATATTAACAGGAATTTGATGAAAGAACGTGAGTAGCCCCTCACTATGCTCTAGTTGCCCTTGGGAGATGGAGATCTTTATAGGTGAAATACTCCGAAGTTACCATCTCTTTTAAGGGTCTGAACTGTGGTGCAGTGGGCTAAAAGCGTACCAGTTATGCCAGTTGCTGTAAGGCTTCTGTGCTGGCTAGGGTTCGAATCTCCTGGTAGAAAAGTTTTCTAATGTTGTATAATCTCTCTTGCGTGATTAGGCAAGTTGTGCATTAAGCATAGACACAGAGTTCTCCCATATTAACAGGAATTTGATGAAAAAACGTGAGTAGCCCCTCACTATGCTCTAGTTGCCCTTGGGAGATGGTGATCTTTGGAGGTGAAATACTCCGAAGTTACCATCTCTTTTAAGGGTCTGAGTTGTGGTGCAGTGGGCTAAAGGCGTACCAGTTATGCCAGTTGCTTTAAGGCTTCTGTTCTGGCTAGGGTTCGAATCTCCTGGTGGGAAAGTGTTCTAATGTTGTATAATCTCTCTTGCGTGTTTAGTCAAGTTGTGCATTAAGCATAGACACAGAGTTCTCCCATATTAACAGGAATTTGATGAAAGAACGTGAGTAGCCCCTCACTATGGTCTAGTTGCCCTTGGGAGATGGTGATCTTTGGAGGTGAAATACTCCGAAGTTACCATCTCTTTTAAGGGTCTGAGCTGTGGTGCAGTGGGCTAAAGGCGTACCAGTTATGCCAGTTGCTGTGAGGCTTCTGTGCTGGCTAGGGTTCGAATCTCCTGGTGGGAAAGTGTTCTAAGGTTGTATAATCTCTCTTGCATGTTTAGGCAAGTTGTGCATTAAGCATAGACACAGAGTTCTCCCATATTAAAAGGAATTTGATGAAAGAACGTGAGTAGCCCTTCACTATACTCAAGTTGCCCCTTGAGAGATGGTGATCTTTCGAGGTGAAATACTCCGAAGTTACCATCTCTTTTAAGGGTCTGAGCTGTGGTGCAGTGGGCTAAAGGCGTCCCAGTTATGCCAGTTGCTGTAAGGCTTAAATGCTGGCTAGGGTACGAATCTCCTGGTGGGAAAGTGTTCTAAGGTTGTATAATCTCTCTTGCATGTTTAGGCAAGTTGTGCATTAAGCATAGACACAGAGTTCTCATATAATAATAGGAATTTGATGAAAGAATGAGAGTAGCCCCTCACTAAGCTCTAGTTGCCCTTGGGAGATGGTGATCTTTGGAGGTGAAATACTCCGATGTTGCCATCTCTTTTAAGGGTCTGAGCATTGATGCAGTGGGTTAAAGACGTATCAGTTATGCCAGTTGCTGTAAGGCTTCTGTGCTGGCTAGGGTTCGAATCTCCTGGTAGGAAAGTGTTCTAAGGTTGTATAATCTCTCTTGGGTGTTTAACCTAGTTGTGCATTAAGCATAGACACAGAGTTCTCCCATATTAACAGGAATTTGATGAAAGAACGTGAGTAGCCCCTCACTATGATCTAATTGCCCTTGGGAGATGGAGATCTTTATAGGTGAAATACTCCGAAGTTACCATCTCTTTTAAGGGTCTGAGCTGTGGTGCAGTAGGTTAAAGGCGTACCAGTTATGCCAGTTGCTGTAAGGCTCCTGTGCTGGCAGGGTTCGAATCTCCTGGTGGGAAAGTGTTCTAAGGTTGTATAATCTCTCTTGCGTATTTATTCAAGTTGTGCATTAAGCATAGACACAGAGGTCTCCCATATTAACAGGAATTTGATGAAAGACAGTGAGTAGCCTCTCACTATGCTCTAGGTCCCTTGGGAGATGGTAATCTTTGGAGGTGAAATACTCTGTAGTTACCATCTCTTTTAAGGGTCTGAGCTGTGGTGCAGTGGGCTAAAGGCGTGCCAGCTATGCCAGTTGCTTTAAGGCTTCTGTGCTGGCTAGGGTTCGAATCTCCTGGTGGGAAAGTGTTCTAATGTTGTATAATCTCTCTTGCGTGTTTAGTCAAGTTGTGCATTAATCATAGATACAGAGTTCTCCCATTTTAACAGGAATTTGATGAAAGAACGTGAGTAGTCCCTCACTATGCTCTAGTTGACCTTGAGAGATGGTGATCTTTGGAGGAGAAATACTCCGAAGTTACCATCTCTTTTTAAGGGTCTGAGCTGTGGTGCAGTGGGTTTAGGCATACCAGTTATGCCAGTTGCTGTAAGGCTTCTGTGCTGGCTAGGGTTCGAATCTCCTGGTGGGAAAGTGTTCTAATGTTGTATAATCTCTCTTGCGTGTTTAGGCAAGTTGTGCATTAAGCATAGACACAGAGTTCTCCCATATTAACAGGAATTTGATGAAAAAACGTGAGTAGTCCCTCACTATGCTCTAGTTGCCCTTGGGAGATGGTGATCTTTGGAGGTGAAATACTCCGAAGTTACCATCTCTTTTAAGGGTCTGAGCTTTGGTGCAGTGGGCTAAAGGCGTACCAGTTATGCCAGTTGCTGTAAGGCTTCTGTGCTGGCTAGGGTTCGAATCTCCTGGTGGGAATGTGTTCTAAGGTTGTATAATCTCTCTTGCGTGTTTAGGCAATTTGTGCATTAAGCATAGACACAGAGTTCTCTCATATTAACAGAAATTTGATGAAAGACCGTGAGTAGCCCCTCACTATGCTCTAGTTGCCCTTGGGAGATGGTGATCTTTCAAGGTGAAATACTCCGAAGTTACCATCTCTTTTAAGGGTCTGAGCTGTGGTGCAGTGGGCTAAAGGCGTACCAGTTATGCCAGTTGCTGTAAGGCTTCTGTGCTGGCTAGGGATCGAATCTCCTGGTGGGAAAGTGTTCTAAGGTTGTATAATCTCTCTTGCGTGTTTAGGCAAGTTGTGCATTAAGCATAGACACTGAGTTCTCCCACATTAACAGGAATTTGATGAAAGAACGTGAGTAGCCCCTCACTATGCTCTAGTTGCCCTTGAGAGATGGTGATCTTTGGAGGTGAAATACTCCGAAGTTACCATCTCCTTTAAGGGTCTGAGCAGTGATGCAGTGGGTTAAAGGCGTACCAGTTATGCCAGTTGCTGTAAGGCTTCTGTGCTGGCTAGGGTTCGAATCTCCTGGTACGAAAGTGTTCTTATGTTGTATAATCTCTCTTGCGTGTTTAGGCAAGTTGTATTAAGCATAGACACAGAGTTCTCCCATATTAACAGGAATTTGATGAAAGAACGTGAGTAGCCCCTCACTATGCTCTAGTTGCCCTTGGGAGATGGAGATCTTTATAGGTGAAATACTCCGAAGTTACCATCTCTTTTAAGGGTCTGAACTGTGGTGCAGTGGGCTAAAAGCGTACCAGTTATGCCAGTTGCTGTAAGGCTTCTGTGCTGGCTAGGGTTCGAATCTCCTGGTAGAAAAGTTTTCTAATGTTGTATAATCTCTCTTGCGTGATTAGGCAAGTTGTGCATTAAGCATAGACACAGAGTTCTCCCATATTAACAGGAATTTGATGAAAAAACGTGAGTAGCCCCTCACTATGCTCTAGTTGCCCTTGGGAGATGGTGATCTTTGGAGGTGAAATACTCCGAAGTTACCATCTCTTTTAAGGGTCTGAGTTGTGGTGCAGTGGGCTAAAGGCGTACCAGTTATGCCAGTTGCTTTAAGGCTTCTGTTCTGGCTAGGGTTCGAATCTCCTGGTGGGAAAGTGTTCTAATGTTGTATAATCTCTCTTGCGTGTTTAGTCAAGTTGTGCATTAAGCATAGACACAGAGTTCTCCCATATTAAAAGGAATTTGATGAAAGAACGTGAGTAGCCCTTCACTATACTCAAGTTGCCCCTTGAGAGATGGTGATCTTTCGAGGTGAAATACTCCGAAGTTACCATCTCTTTTAAGGGTCTGAGCTGTGGTGCAGTGGGCTAAAGGCGTCCCAGTTATGCCAGTTGCTGTAAGGCTTAAATGCTGGCTAGGGTACGAATCTCCTGGTGGGAAAGTGTTCTAAGGTTGTATAATCTCTCTTGCATGTTTAGGCAAGTTGTGCATTAAGCATAGACACAGAGTTCTCATATAATAATAGGAATTTGATGAAAGAATGAGAGTAGCCCCTCACTAAGCTCTAGTTGCCCTTGGGAGATGGTGATCTTTGGAGGTGAAATACTCCGATGTTGCCATCTCTTTTAAGGGTCTGAGCATTGATGCAGTGGGTTAAAGACGTATCAGTTATGCCAGTTGCTGTAAGGCTTCTGTGCTGGCTAGGGTTCGAATCTCCTGGTAGGAAAGTGTTCTAAGGTTGTATAATCTCTCTTGGGTGTTTAACCTAGTTGTGCATTAAGCATAGACACAGAGTTCTCCCATATTAACAGGAATTTGATGAAAGAACGTGAGTAGCCCCTCACTATGATCTAATTGCCCTTGGGAGATGGAGATCTTTATAGGTGAAATACTCCGAAGTTACCATCTCTTTTAAGGGTCTGAGCTGTGGTGCAGTAGGTTAAAGGCGTACCAGTTATGCCAGTTGCTGTAAGGCTCCTGTGCTGGCAGGGTTCGAATCTCCTGGTGGGAAAGTGTTCTAAGGTTGTATAATCTCTCTTGCGTATTTATTCAAGTTGTGCATTAAGCATAGACACAGAGGTCTCCCATATTAACAGGAATTTGATGAAAGACAGTGAGTAGCCTCTCACTATGCTCTAGGTCCCTTGGGAGATGGTAATCTTTGGAGGTGAAATACTCTGTAGTTACCATCTCTTTTAAGGGTCTGAGCTGTGGTGCAGTGGGCTAAAGGCGTGCCAGCTATGCCAGTTGCTTTAAGGCTTCTGTGCTGGCTAGGGTTCGAATCTCCTGGTGGGAAAGTGTTCTAATGTTGTATAATCTCTCTTGCGTGTTTAGTCAAGTTGTGCATTAATCATAGATACAGAGTTCTCCCATTTTAACAGGAATTTGATGAAAGAACGTGAGTAGTCCCTCACTATGCTCTAGTTGACCTTGAGAGATGGTGATCTTTGGAGGAGAAATACTCCGAAGTTACCATCTCTTTTTAAGGGTCTGAGCTGTGGTGCAGTGGGTTTAGGCATACCAGTTATGCCAGTTGCTGTAAGGCTTCTGTGCTGGCTAGGGTTCGAATCTCCTGGTGGGAAAGTGTTCTAATGTTGTATAATCTCTCTTGCGTGTTTAGGCAAGTTGTGCATTAAGCATAGACACAGAGTTCTCCCATATTAACAGGAATTTGATGAAAAAACGTGAGTAGTCCCTCACTATGCTCTAGTTGCCCTTGGGAGATGGTGATCTTTGGAGGTGAAATACTCCGAAGTTACCATCTCTTTTAAGGGTCTGAGCTTTGGTGCAGTGGGCTAAAGGCGTACCAGTTATGCCAGTTGCTGTAAGGCTTCTGTGCTGGCTAGGGATCGAATCTCCTGGTGGGAAAGTGTTCTAAGGTTGTATAATCTCTCTTGCATGTTTAGGCAAGTTGTGCATTAAGCATAGACACTGAGTTCTTCCACATTAACAGGAATTTGATGAAAGAACGTGAGTAGCCCCTAACTATGCTCTAGTTGCCCTTGAAAGATGGTGATCTTTGGAGGTGAAATACTCCGAAGTTACCATCTCTTTTAAGGGTCTGAGCTGTGGTGCAGTGGGCTAAAGGCGTACCAGTTATTCCAGTTGCTTTAAGGCTTCTGTGCTGGCTAGGGTTCGAATCTCCTGGTGGGAAAGTGTTCTAATGTTGTATAATCTCTCTTGCGTGTTTAGGCAAGTTGTGCATTAAGAATAGATACAGAGTTCTCCAATATTAACAGGAAATTGATGAAAGAACGTGAGTAGCCCCTCACTATGCTCTAGTTGCCCTTGGGAGATGGTGATCTTTGGAGGTGAAATACTCCGAAGTTACCATCTCTTTTAAGGGTCTGAGCTCTGGTGCAGTGGGTTAAAGGCGTACCAGTTATGCCATTTGCTGTAAGGCTTCTGTGCAGGCTAGGGTTCGAATCTCCTGGTGGGAATGTGTTCTAAGGTTGTATAATCTCTCTTGCGTGTTTAGGCAATTTGTGCATTAAGCATAGACACAGAGTTCTCTCATATTAACAGAAATTTGATGAAAGACCGTGAGTAGCCCCTCACTATGCTCTAGTTGCCCTTGGGAGATGGTGATCTTTCAAGGTGAAATACTCCGAAGTTACCATCTCTTTTAAGGGTCTGAGCTGTGGTGCAGTGGGCTAAAGGCGTACCAGTTATGCCAGTTGCTGTAAGGCTTCTGTGCTGGCTAGGGATCGAATCTCCTGGTGGGAAAGTGTTCTAAGGTTGTATAATCTCTCTTGCGTGTTTAGGCAAGTTGTGCATTAAGCATAGACACTGAGTTCTCCCACATTAACAGGAATTTGACGAAAGAACGTGAGTAGCCCCTCACTATGCTCTAGTTGCCCTTGAGAGATGGTGATCTTTGGAGGTGAAATACTCCGAAGTTACCATCTCCTTTAAGGGTCTGAGCAGTGATGCAGTGGGTTAAAGGCGTACCAGTTATGCCAGTTGCTGTAAGGCTTCTGTGCTGGCTAGGGTTCGAATCTCCTGGTAGGAAAGTGTTCTTATGTTGTATAATCTCTCTTGCGTGTTTAGGCAAGTTGTATTAAGCATAGACACAGAGTTCTCCCATATTAACAGGAATTTGATGAAAGAACGTGAGTAGCCCCTCACTATGCTCTAGTTGCCCTTGGGAGATGGAGATCTTTATAGGTGAAATACTCCGAAGTTACCATCTCTTTTAAGGGTCTGAACTGTGGTGCAGTGGGCTAAAAGCGTACCAGTTATGCCAGTTGCTGTAAGGCTTCTGTGCTGGCTAGGGTTCGAATCTCCTGGTAGAAAAGTGTTCTAATGTTGTATAATCTCTCTTGCGTGATTAGGCAAGTTGTGCATTAAGCATAGACACAGAGTTCTCCCATATTAACAGGAATTTGATGAAAAAACGTGAGTAGCCCCTCACTATGCTCTAGTTGCCCTTGGGAGATGGTGATCTTTGGAGGTGAAATACTCCGAAGTTACCATCTCTTTTAAGGGTCTGAGTTGTGGTGCAGTGGGCTAAAGGCGTACCAGTTATGCCAGTTGCTTTAAGGCTTCTGTTCTGGCTAGGGTTCGAATCTCCTGGTGGGAAAGTGTTCTAATGTTGTATCATCTCTCTTGCGTGTTTAGTCAAGTTGTGCATTAAGCATAGACACAGAGTTCTCCCATATATTTACAGGAATTTGATGAAAGAACGTGAGTAGCCCCTCACTATGGTCTAGTTGCCCTTGGGAGATGGTGATCTTTGGAGGTGAAATACTCCGAAGTTACCATCTCTTTTAAGGGTCTGAGCTGTGGTGCAGTGGGCTAAAGGCGTACCAGTTATGCCAGTTGCTGTAAGGCTTAAATGCTGGCTAGGGTACGAATCTCCTGGTGGGAAAGTGTTCTAAGGTTGTATAATCTCTCTTGCATGTTTAGGCAAGTTGTGCATTAAGCATAGACACAGAGTTCTCATATAATAATAGGAATTTGATGAAAGAATGAGAGTAGCCCCTCACTAAGCTCTAGTTGCCCTTGGGAGATGGTGATCTTTGGAGGTGAAATACTCCGATGTTGCCATCTCTTTTAAGGGTCTGAGCATTGATGCAGTGGGTTAAAGACGTATCAGTTATGCCAGTTGCTGTAAGGCTTCTGTGCTGGCTAGGGTTCGAATCTCCTGGTAGGAAAGTGTTCTAAGGTTGTATAATCTCTCTTGGGTGTTTAACCTAGTTGTGCATTAAGCATAGACACAGAGTCCTCCCATATTAACAGGAATTTGATGAAAGAACGTGAGTAGCCCCTCACTATGATCTAATTGCCCTTGGGAGATGGAGATCTTTATAGGTGAAATACTCCGAAGTTACCATCTCTTTTAAGGGTCTGAGCTGTGGTGCAGTAGGTTAAAGGCGTACCAGTTATGCCAGTTGCTGTAAGGCTCCTGTGCTGGCAGGGTTCGAATCTCCTGGTGGGAAAGTGTTCTAAGGTTGTATAATCTCTCTTGCGTATTTATTCAAGTTGTGCATTAAGCATAGACACAGAGGTCTCCCATATTATCAGGAATTTGATGAAAGACAGTGAGTAGCCTCTCACTATGCTCTAGGTCCCTTGGGAGATGGTAATCTTTGGAGGTGAAATACTCTGTAGTTACCATCTCTTTTAAGGGTCTGAGCTGTGGTGCAGTGGGCTAAAGGCGTACCAGCTATGCCAGTTGCTTTAAGGCTTCTGTGCTGGCTAGGGTTCGAATCTCCTGGTGGGAAAGTGTTCTAATGTTGTATAATCTCTCTTGCGTGTTTAGTCAAGTTGTGCATTAATCATAGATACTGAGTTCTCCCATTTTAACAGGAATTTGATGAAAGAACGTGAGTAGTCCCTCACTATGCTCTAGTTGACCTTGAGAGATGGTGATCTTTGGAGGAGAAATACTCCGAAGTTACCATCTCTTTTTAAGGGTCTGAGCTGTGGTGCAGTGGGTTTAGGCATACCAGTTATGCCAGTTGCTGTAAGGCTTCTGTGCTGGCTAGGGTTCGAATCTCCTGGTGGGAAAGTGTTCTAATGTTGTATAATCACTCTTGCGTGTTTAGGCAAGTTGTGCATTAAGCATAGACACAGAGTTCTCCCATATTAACAGGAATTTGATGAAAAAACGTGAGTAGTCCCTCACTATGCTCTAGTTGCCCTTGGGAGATGGTGATCTTTGGAGGTGAAATACTCCGAAGTTACCATCTCTTTTAAGGGTCTGAGCTTTGGTGCAGTGGGCTAAAGGCGTACCAGTTATGCCAGTTGCTGTAAGGCTTCTGTGCTGGCTAGGGATCGAATCTCCTGGTGGGAAAGTGTTCTAAGGTTGTATAATCTCTCTTGCATGTTTAGGCAAGTTGTGCATTAAGCATAGACACTGAGTTCTTCCACATTAACAGGAATTTGATGAAAGAACGTGAGTAGCCCCTCACTATGCTCTAGTTGCCCTTGAGAGATGGTGATCTTTGGAGGTGAAATACTCCGAAGTTACCATCTCTTTTAAGGGTCTGAGCTGTGGTGCAGTGGGCTAAAGGCGTACCAGTTATTCCAGTTGCTTTAAGGCTTCTGTGCTGGCTAGGGTTCGAATCTCCTGGTGGGAAAGTGTTCTAAGGTTTTATAATCTCTCTTGCGTGTTTAGGCAATTTGTGCATTAAGCATAGACACAGAGTTCTCTCATATTAACAGAAATTTGATGGAAGACCGTGAGTAGCCCCTCACTATGCTCTAGTTGCCCTTGGGAGATGGTGATCTTTCAAGGTGAAATACTCCGAAGTTACCATCTCTTTTAAGGGTCTGAGCTGTGGTGCAGTGGGCTAAAGGCGTACCAGTTACCCCAGTTGCTGTAAGGCTTCTGTGCTGGCTAGGGATCGAATCTCCTGGTGGGAAAGTGTTCTAAGGTTGTATAATCTCTCTTGCGTGTTTAGGCAAGTTGTGCATTAAGCATAGACACTAAGTTCTCCCACATTAACAGGAATTTGATGAAAGAACGTGAGTAGCCCCTCACTATGCTCTAGTTGCCCTTGAGAGATGGTGATCTTTGGAGGTGAAATACTCCGAAGTTCCCATCTCCTTTAAGGGTCTGAGCAGTGATGCAGTGGGTTAAAGGCGTACCAGTTATGCCAGTTGCTGTAAGGCTTCTGTGCTGGCTAGGGTTCGAATCTCCTGGTAGGAAAGTGTTCTAATGTTGTATAATCTCTCTTGCGTGTTTAGGCAAGTTGTATTAAGCACAGACACAGAGTTCTCCCATGTTAACAGGAATTTGATGAAAGAACGTGAGTAGCCCCTCACTATGCTCTAGTTGCCCTTGGGAGATGGAGATCTTTATAGGTGAAATACTCCGAAGTTACCATCTCTTTTAAGGGTCTGAACTGTGGTGCAGTGGGCTAAAAGCGTACCAGTTATGCCAGTTGCTGTAAGGCTTCTGTGCTGGCTAGGGTTCGAATCTCCTGGTAGAAAAGTGTTCTAATGTTGTATAATCTCTCTTGCGTGATTAGGCAAGTTGTGCATTAAGCATAGACACAGAGTTCTCCCATATTAACAGGAATTTGATGAAAAAACGTGAGTAGCCCCTCACTATGCTCTAGTTGCCCTTGGGAGATGGTGATCTTTGGAGGTGAAATACTCCGAAGTTACCATCTCTTTTAAGGGTCTGAGTTGTGGTGCAGTGGGCTAAAGGCGTACCAGTTATGCCAGTTGCTTTAAGGCTTCTGTGCTGGCTAGGGTTCGAATCTCCTGGTGGGAAAGTGTTCTAAGGTTGTATAATCTCTCTTGCATGTTTAGGCAAGTTGTGCATTAAGCATAGACACAGAGTTCTCCCATATTAACAGGAATTTGATGAAAGAACGTGAGTAGCCCTTCACTATACTCAAGTTGCCCCTTGAGAGATGGTGATCTTTCGAGGTGAAATACTCCGAAGTTACCATCTCTTTTAAGGGTCTGAGCTGTGGTGCAGTGGGCTAAAGGCGTCCCAGTTATGCCAGTTGCTGTAAGGCTTCTGTGCTGGCTAGGGATCGAATCTCCTGTTGAGAAAGTGTTCTAAGGTTGTATAATCTCTCTTGCGTGTTTAGGCAAGTTGTGCATTAAGCATAGACACAGAGTTCTCCCATATTAACAGGAATTTGATGAAAGACCGTGAGTAGCCCCTCACTATGCTCTAGTTGCCCTTGGGAGATGGTGATCTTTGGAGGTGAAATTCTCCAAAGTTACCATCTCCTTTAAGGGTCTGAGCTGTGGTGCAGTGGGTTTAGGTGTATCAGTTATGCCATTTGCTGTAAGGCTTAAATGCTGGCTAGGGTACGAATCTCCTGGTGGGAAAGTGTTCTAAGGTTGTATAATCTCTCTTGCATGTTTAGGCAAGTTGTGCATTAAGCATAGACACAGAGTTCTCATATAATAATAGGAATTTGATGAAAGAATGAGAGTAGCCCCTCACTAAGCTCTAGTTGCCCTTGGGAGATCGTGATCTTTGGAGGTGAAATACTCCGATGTTGCCATCTCTTTTAAGGGTCTGAGCATTGATGCAGTGGGTTAAAGACGTATCAGTTATGCCAGTTGCTGTAAGGCTTCTGTGCTGGCTAGGGTTCGAATCTCCTGGTAGGAAAGTGTTCTAAGGTTGTATAATCTCTCTTGGGTGTTTAACCTAGTTGTGCATTAAACATAGACACAGAGTTCTCCCATATTAACAGGAATTTGATGAAAGAACGTGAGTAGCCCCTCACTATGATCTAATTGCCATTGGGAGATGGAGATCTTTATAGGTGAAATACTCCGAAGTTACCATCTCTTTTAAGGGTCTGAGCTGTGGTGCAGTGGGCTAAAAGCGTACCAGTTATGCCAGTTGCTGTAAGGCTTCTGTGCTGGCTAGGGTTCGAATCTTCTGGTAGGAAAGTGTTCTAATGTTGTATAATCTCTCATGCGTGTTTAGGCAAGTTGTGCATTAAGCATAGACACAGAGTTCTCCCAAATTAACAGGAATTTGATGAAAAAACGTAAGTAGCCCCTCACTATGCTCTAGTTGCCCTTGGGAGATGGTGATCTTTGGAGGTGAAATACTCCGAAGTTACCATCTCTTTTAAGGGTCTGAGCTCTGGTGCAGTGGGCTAAAGGCGTACCAGTTATGCCAGTTGCTGAAAGGCTTCTGTGCTGGCTAGGGTTCGAATCTTCTGGTGGGAAAGTGTTCTAAGGTTGTATAATCTCTTTTGCGTTTTTAGGCAAGTTGTGCATTAAGCATAGACACAGAGTTCTCCCATATTAACAGGAATTTGATGAAAGAACGTGAGTAGCCCCTCACTATGCTCTAGTTGCCCCTTGGGAGATGGTGATATTTGGAGGTGATATACTCCGAAGTTACCATCTCTTTTAGGGTCTGAGCTGTGGTGCAGTGGGTTTAGGTGTACCAGTTATGCCATTTGCTGTAAGGCTTCTGTGCTGGCTAGGGTACGAATCTCCTGGTGGGAAAGTGTTCTAAGGTTGTATAATCTATCTTGCGTGTTTAGGCAAGTTGTGCATTAAACATAGACACAGAGTTCTCCCATATTAAAAGGAATTTGATGAAAGACCGTGAGTAGCCCCTCACTGTGCTCTAGTTGCCCTTGGGAGATGGTGATCTTTGGAGGTGAAATACTCCGAAGTTACCATCTCTTTTAAGGGTCTGAGCTCTGGTGCAGTGGGCTAAAGACGTACCAGTTATGCCAGTTGCTGTAAGGCTTCTGTGGTGGCTAGGGTTCGAATCTCCTGGAGAGAGTGTTCTAATGTTGTATAATCTCTCTTGCGTGTTTATGCAAGTTGTATTAAGCATAGACGCAGAGTTCTCCCATATTAACAGGAATTTGATGAAAGACCGTGAGTAGCCCCTCACTATGCTCTAGTTGCCCTTGGGAGATGGTGATCTTTGGAGGTGAAATACTCTGTAGTTACCATCTCTTTTAAGGGTCTGAGCTGTGGTGCAGTGGGCTAAAGGCGTACCAGCTATGCCAGTTGCTTTAAGGCTTCTGTGCTGGCTAGGGTTCGAATCTCCTTGTGGGAAAGTGTTCTAATGTTGTATAATCTCTCTTGCGTGTTTAGTCAAGTTGTGCATTAAGCATAGACACAGAGTTGTCCCATTTTAACAGGAATTTGATGAAAGAACGTGAGTAGTCCCTCACTATGCTCTAGTTGACCTTGAGAGATGGTGATCTTTGGAGGAGAAATACTCCGAAGTTACCATCTCTTTTTAAGGGTCTGAGCTGTGGTGCAGTGGGCTAAAGGCATACCAGTTATGCCAGTTGCTGTAAGGCTTCTGTGCTGGCTAGGGTTCGAATCTCCTGGTGGGAAAGTGTTGTAAGGTTGTATAATCTCTCTTGCGTGTTTAGTCAAGTTGTGCATTAAGCATAGACACAGAGTTGTCCCATTTTAACAGGAATTTGATGAAAGAACGTGAGTAGTCCCTCACTATGCTCTAGTTGACCTTGAGAGATGGTGATCTTTGGAGGAGAAATACTCCGAAGTTACCATCTCTTTTTAAGGGTCTGAGCTGTGGTGCAGTGGGCTAAAGGCATACCAGTTATGCCAGTTGCTGTAAGGCTTCTGTGCTGGCTAGGGTTCGAATCTCCTGGTGGGAAAGTGTTGTAAGGTTGTATAATCTCTCTTGCGTGTTTAGTCAAGTTGTGCATTAAGCATAGACACAGAGTTCTCCCATATTAACAGGAATTTGATGAAAGAACGTGAGTAGCCCCTCACTATGCTCTTGTTGCCCTTGGGAGATGGAGATCTTTATAGGTGAAATACTCCGAAGTTACCATCTCTTTTAAGGGGGCATATCAATGTAAAATTAAAAGTGATTCAATTTGCTTATAAATTTTTTTATGAAATGGGTATAGAAAGGGCTGCAGCTGGTCCAAGTTTCATCATCACACCCTAAACATAAAAGGAGAAAAAAAAATAAACAACGAATTATGCAACGCATTTTCAAATAGTTTCAGGGAACACATGTGTCAACTAAAATCATTTCTATAACACTCAGATATTAAATTAAGCACATAATAAAGGATTCTAGTGATCAGTTTTATCAAAAAAGTATTTAGTGCAATAATATAATTTTTCAAAGTTACCCTTCTAAAAAAATATGCAATATATGATATTTATAAATTTTTATAAAATCAACAAATAGACTTTGGACTAAAATGTCTACTAGATTCTGTAGAAGCACAAACGCTACATATAAGGTGTAATTTGCATGTAAATTGATTAATAAATGAAAGCTCTGAAGTAATTTGAAGGTGTAAATTACTTTCCAGAGTAAAATAAAGATCCAAGTTCGGGCACCTGTAGCTGAGCTTGACTTCGACAGATTTCGTTCATAATTGGCACCCTTGCAGATAGGCATCCATTGAGCAAGGTGTGCAAGTTTCATGCAAATCCGTTGATAACAAACGAGAAAAAAATATTGGCAAAAAAAAAAAGAAAAAAAAAAAAGAAAAAAAAAAATTAAATATAAATATATTGCACATACATATTACAATTATTACAAGAGTTTGTGCTTCTACAGCACATAGTACCCATTTTAGTTGACACATGTGTTCCCTGAGATTATTTGAGAATGTTGAACATTCGTTGCATAATACGTTGTGTATTTTTTTTCTCCTTTTCTGTTTAGGGTGTGATGGTGAAACTTGGACCAGTTGCAGCCCTTTCTATAACCATTTCATAAAAAAATTTATAAGCAAATTGAACAACTTTTAATTTATAACGATTTAGAATGATATGCCCCCTTAAGGGTCTGAGCTGTGGTGCAGTGGGCTAAAAGAGTACCAGTTATGCCAGATGCTGTAAGGCTTCTGTGCTGGCTTGGGTTCGAATCTCCTGGTAGAAAAGTGTTCTAATGTTGTATAATCTCTCTTGCGTGTTTAGGCAAGTTGTGCATTAAGTATAGACAAAGAGTTCTCCCATATTAACAGGAATTTGATGAAAAAACGTGAGTAGCCCCTCAATATGCTCTAGTTGCCCTTGGGAGATGGTGATCTTTGGAGGTGAAATACTCCGAAGTTACCATCTCTTTTAAGGGTCTGAGCTGTGGTGCAGTGGGCTAAAGGCGTACCAGTTATGCCAGTTGCTGTAAGGCTTCTGTGCTGGCTAGGGATCGAATCTCCTGGTGGGAAAGTGTTCTAAGGTTGTATAATCTCTCTTGCGTGTTTAGGCAAGTTGTGCATTAAGCATAGACACTGAGTTCTCCCACATTAACAGGAATTTGATGAAAGAACGTGAGTAGCCCCTCACTATGCTCTAGTTGCCCTTGAGAGATGGTGATCTTTGGAGAAGAAATACTCCGAAGTTACCATCTCTTTTTAGGGTCTGAGCTGTGGTGCAGTGGGCTAAAGGCGTACCAGTTATACCAGTTGCTGTTAGGCTTCTGTGCTGGCTAGGGTTCGAATCTCCTGGTGGGAAAGTGTTCTAAGGTTGTATTATCTCACTTGCCTGTTTAGGCAAGTTGTGCATTAAGCATAGACACAGAGTTCTCCCATATTAACAGGAATTTGATGAAAGAACGTGAGTAGCCCCTCACTATGCTCTAGTTGCCCTTGGGAGATGGTGATCTTTGGAGGTGAAATACTCCGAAGTTACCATCTCTTTTAAGGGTCTGAGCTCTGGTGCAGTGGGTTAAAGGCGTACCAGTTATGCCATTTGCTGTAAGGCTTCTGCGCAGGCTAAGGTTCGAATCTCCTGGTGGGAAAGTGTTCTAAGGTTGTATAATCTCTCTTGCTTGTTTAGGCAAGATGTGCATTAAGCATAGACACAGAGTTCTCCCATATTAACAGGAATTTGATGAAAGAATGTGATTAGCCCCTCCCTATGATCTAGTTGCCCTTGGGAGATAGTGATCTTTGGAGGTGAAATACTTCGAAGTTACCATCTCTTTTAAGGGTCTGAGCTGTGGTGCAGTAGGTTAAAGGCGTACCAGTTATGCCAGTTGCTGTAAGGCTCCTGTGCTGGCAGGGTTCGAATCTCCTGGTGGGAAAGTGTTCTAAGGTTGTATAATCTCTCTTGCATATTTATTCAAGTTGTGCATTAAGCATAGACACAGAGGTCTCCCATATTAACAGGAATTTGATGAAAAACCGTGAGTAGCCCCTCACTATGCTCTAGTTGCCCTTGGGAGATGGTGATCTTTGGAGGTGAAATACTCTGTAGTTACCATCTCTTTTAAGGGTCTGAGCTGTGGTGCAGTGGGCTAAAGGCGTACCAGCTATGCCAGTTGCTTTAAGGCTTCTGTGCTGGCTAGGGTTCGAATCTCCTGGTGGGAAAGTGTTCTAATGTTGTATAATCTCTCTTGCGTGTTTAGTCAAGTTGTGCATTAAGCATAGACACAGAGTTCTCCCATTTTAACAGGAATTTGATGAAAGAACGTGAGTAGTCCCTCACTATGCTCTAGTTGACCTTGAGAGATGGTGATCTTTGGAGGAGAAATACTCCGAAGTTACCATCTCTTTTTAAGGGTCTGAGCTGTGGTGCAGTGGGCTAAAGGCATACCAGTTATGCCAGTTGCTGTAAGGCTTCTGTGCTGGCTAGGGTTCGAATCTCCTGGTGGGAAAGTGTTCTAAGGTTGTATAATCTCTCTTGCGTGTTTAGGCAAGTTGTGCATTAAGCATAGACACAGAGTTCTCCCATATTAACAGGAATTTGATGAAAGAACGTGAGTAGCCCCTCACTATGCTTTTGTTGCCCTTGGGAGATGACGATCTTTATAGGTGAAATACTCCGAAGTTACCATCTCTTTTAAGGGTCTGAGCTGTGGTGCAGTGGGCTAAAAGAGTACCAGTAATGCCAGTTGCTGTAAGGCTTCTGTGCTGGCTAGGATTCGAATCTCCTGGTAGAAAAGTGTTCTAATGTTGTATAATCTCTCTTGCGTGTTTAGGCAAGTTGTGCATTAAGCATAGACACAGAGTTCTCCCATATTAACAGGAATTTGATGAAAAAACGTGAGTAGCCCCTCACTATGCTCTAGTTGCCCTTGAGAGATGGTGATCTTTGGAGAAGAAATACTCCGAAGTTACCATCTCTTTTTAGGGTCTGAGCTGTGGTGCAGTGGGCTAAAGGCGTACCAGTTATGCCAGTTGCTGTTAGGCTTCTGTGCTGGCTAGGGTTCGAATCTCCTGGTGGGAAAGTGTTCTAAGGTTGTATTATCTCTCTTGCCTGTTTAGGCAAGATGTGCATTAAGCATAGACACAGAGTTCTCCCATATTAACAGGAATTTGATGAAAGAACGTGAGTAGCCCCTCACTATGCTCTAGTTGCCCTTGGGAGATGGTGATCTTTGGAGGTGAAATACTCCGAAGTTACCATCTCTTTTAAGGGTCTGAGCTGTGGTGCTGTGGGCTAAAGGAGTACCAGTTATGCCAGTTGCTTTAAGGCTTCTGTGCTGGCTAGGGTTCGAATCTCCTGGTGGGAAAGTGTTCTAAAGTTGTATAATCTCTCTTGCGTGTTTAGGCAAGTTGTGCATTAAGAATAGACACAGAGTTCTCCCATATTAACAGGAATTTGATGAAAGAACGTGAGTAGCCCCTCACTATGCTCTAGTTGCCCTTGGAAGATGGTGATCTTTGGAGGTGAAATACTCCGAAGTTACCATCTCTTTTAAGGGTCTGAGCTCTGGTGCAGTGGGTTAAAGGCGTACCAGTTATGCCATTTGCTGTAAGGCTTCTGTGCAGGCTAGGGTTCGAATCTCCTGGTGGGAAAGTGTTCTAAAGTTGTATAATCTCTCTTGCGTGTTTAGGCAAGTTGTGCATTAAGCATAGACACAGAGTTCTCCCATATTAACAGGAATTTGATGAAAGACCGTGAGTAGCCCCTCACTATGCTCTAGTTGCCCTTGGGAGTTGGTGATCTTTGGAGGTGAAATTCTCCAAAGTTACCATCTTCTTTAAGGGTCTGAGCAGTGATGCAGTGGGTTAAAGGCGTACCAGTTATGCCAGTTACTGAAAGGATTCTGTGCTGGCTAGGGTTCGAATCTCCTGGTAGGAAAGTGTTCTAAGGTTGTATAATCTCTCTTGCGTGTTTAGGCAAGTTGTGCATTAAGCATAGACACAGAGTTCTCCCATATTAACAGGAATTTGATGAAAGAACGTGAGTAGCCCCTCACTATGCTCTAGTTGCCCCTTGGGAGATTGTGATCTTTGGAGGTGAAATACTCCAAAGTTACCATTTCTTTCAAGGGTGTGAGCTGTGGTGCAGTGGGCTAAAGGCATACCAATTATGCCAGTTGCTGTAAGGCTTCTGTGCTGGCTAGGGTTCGAATCTCCTGGTAGGAAAGTGTTCTAATGTTGTATTATCTCTCTTGCGTGTTTAGGCAAGTTGTGCATTAAGCATAGACACAAAGTTCTCCCATATTAACAGGAATTTGATGAAAGAACGTGAGTAGCCCCTCACTATGCTCTAGTGCCCTTTTGAGATGGTGATCTTTGGAGGTGAAATACTCCGAAGTTACCATCTCTTTTAAGGGTCTGAGCTGTGGTGCAATGGGTTAAAGGCGTACCAGTTATGCCAGTTGCTGTAAGGCTTCTGTGCTGGGTAGGGTTCGAATCTCCTGGTGGGAAAGTGTTCTAAGGTTGTATAATCTCTCTTGCGTGTTTAGGCAAGTTGTGCATTAAGCATAGACACAGAGTTCTTCCATATTAACAGGAATTTGATGAAAGAACGTGAGTAGCCCCTCACTATGCTCTAGTTGCCCTTGGGAGATGGTGATCTTAGGAGGTGAAATACTTCGAAGTTACCATCTCTTTTAAGGGTCTGATCTGTGGTGCAGTGGGTTAAAGGCGTACCAGTTATGCCAGTTGCTGTAAGGCTTCTGTGCTGGCTAGGGTTCGAATCTCCTGGTGGGAAAGTGTTCTAAGGTTGTATAATCTCTCTTGCGTGTTTAGGCAAGTTGTGCATTAAGCATAGACACAGAGTTCTCCCATATAAACAGGAATTTGATGAAAGAACGTGAGTAGCCCCTCACTATGCTCTAGCTGAACTTGGGAGATGGTGATCTTTGGAGGTGAAATACTCCGAAGTTACCATCTCTTTTAAGGGTCTGAGCTGTGGTGCAGTGGGCTAAAGGCATACCAGTTATGCCAGTTGCTGTAAGGCTTCTGAGCCTTACAGCAACTGGCATAACTGGTACGCCTTTAACCCACTGCACCAGAGCTCAGACCCTTAAAAAGAGATGGTAACTTCGGAGTATTTCACCTCCAAAGATCACCATCTGCCAAGGGCAACTAGAGCATAGTGAGGGGCTACTCATGTTCTTTCATCAAATTCCTGTTAATATGGGAGAACTCTGTGTCTAAGCTTAATGCACAACTTGCCTAAACACGCAAGAGAGATTATACAACATTAGAACACTTTCCTACCAGGAGATTCGAACCCTAGCCAGCACAGAAGCCTTACAGCAACTGGCATAACTGGTATGCCTTTAGCCCACTGCACCACAGCTCAGACCCTTAAAAGAGATGGTAACTTCAGAGTATTTCTCCTCCAAAGATCACCATCTCTCAAGGGCAACTAGAGCATAGTGAGGGGCTACTCACGTTCTGTCATCAAATTCCTGTTAATATAGGAGAACTCTGTGTCTATGGTTAATGCACAACTTGCCTAAACACGCAAGAGAGATTATACAATATTAGAACACTTTCCCACCAGGAGATTCGAACCCTAGCCAGCACAGAAGCCTTACAGCAACTGGCATAACTGGTACGCCTTTAGCCCACTGCACCACAGCTTAGACCTTTAAAAGAGATGGTAACTTCGGAGTATTTCACCTCCAAAGATCACCATCTCCCAAGGGCAACTAGACCATAGTGAGGGGCTACTCACGTTCTTTCATCAAATTCCTGTTAATATGGGAGAACTCTGTGTCTATGCTTAATGCACAACTTGCTTAAACACGCAAGAGAGATTATACAACCTTAGAACACTTTCCCACCAGTAGATTCGAACCCTAGCCAGCACAGAAGCCTTACAGCAACTGGCACAACTGGTACGCCTTTAACCCACCTGCACCAGAGCTCAGACCCTTAAAAGAGATGGTAACTTCGGAGTATTTCACCTCCAAAGATCACCGTCTCCCTAGGGCAACTAGAGCATAGTGAGGGGCTACTCATGTTCTTTCATCAAATTCCTGTTAATATGGGAGAACTCTGTGTCTATGCTTAATGCACAACTTGCCTAAACACGGAAGAGAGATTATACAACATTAGAACACTTTCCTACCTGGAGTTTCGAACTCTATCCAGCACAGAAGCCTTACAGCAACTGGCATAACTGGTACGCCTTTAACCCACTGCACCACAGCTCAGACCCTTAAAAGAGATGGTAACTTCGGAGTATTTCACCTCCAAAGATCACCATCTCCCAAGAGCAACTAGAGCATAGTGAGGGGCTACTCACATTCTTTCATCAAATTCCTGTTAATATGGGAGAACTCTGTGTCTATGCTTAATGCACAACTTGCCTAAACACGCAAGAGAGATTATACAACCTTAGAACACTTTCCCACCAGGAGATTCGTACCCTACCTAGCACAGAAGCCTTACAGCAACTGGCATAACTGGTACGCCTTTAACCCACTGCACCACATCTCAGACCTTTAAAAGAGATGGTTACTTCGGAGTATTTCTCCCCCAAAGATCACCATCTCCAAAGGGCAACTAGAGCATAGTGAGGAGCTACTCACGTTCTTTCATCAAATTCCTGTTAATATGGGAGAACTCTGTGTCTATGCTTAATGCACAACTTGCTTAAACACGCAAGAGAGATTATACAACCTTAGAACACTTTTCCACCAGGAGATTCGAACCCTAGCCAGCACAGAAGCCTTTCAGCAACTGGCATAACTGGTACACCTTTAGCCCACTGCACCACAGCTCAGACTCTTAAAAGAGATGGTAACTTCAGAGTATTTCACCTCCAAAGATCACCATCTCCCAAGGGCAACTAGAGCCTAGTAAGGGGCTACTCACGTTCTTTCATCAAATTCCTGTTAATATGGGAGAACTCTGTGTCTATGCTTAATGCACAACTTGCCTAAGCACGCAAGAGAGATTATACAACCTTATAACACTTTCCTACCAGGAGATTCGAACCCTAGCCAGCACAGAAGCCTTACAGAAACTGGCATAACTGGTATGCCTTTAGCCCACTACACCACACCTCAGAGCCTTAAAAGAGATGGTAACTTCGGAGTATTTCACCTCCAAAGATCACCATCTCCCAAGGGCAACTAGAGCCTAGTAAGGGGCTACTCACGTTCTTTCATCAAATTCCTGTTAATATGGGAGAACTCTGTGTCTATGCCCAATGCACAACTTGCTTAAGCACGTAAGAGAGATTATACAACCTTAGAACACTTTCCCACCAGGTGATTCGAACCCTAGCCAGCACAGAAGCCTTACAGCAACTGGCATAATTGGTACGCCTTTAGCCCACTGCACCACAGCTCAGACCCTTAAAAGAGATGGTAACTTCGGAGTATTTCACCTCCAAAGATCACCATCTCCCAAGGGCAACTAGAGCATAGTGAGGGGCTACTCACGTTCTTTCATCAAATTCCTGTTAATATGAGAGAACTCTGTGTCTATACTTAATGCACAACTTGCCTAAACACGCAAGAGAGATAATACAACCTAAGAACACTTTCCCACCAGGAGATTCGAACCCTAGCCACCACAAAAGCCTTACAGCAACTGGCATAACTTGGACGCTTTTAGCCCACTGCACCACAGCTCAGACCCTTAAAAGAGATGGTAACTTCGGAGTATTTCACCTCCAAAGATCACCATCTCCCAAGAGTAACTAGAGCATAGTGAGGGGCTACTCACGTTCTTTCATCAAATTCCTGTTAATATGGGAGAACTCTGTGTCTATTCTTAATGCACAACTTGCCTAAGCACGGAAGAGAGATTATACAACCTTAGAACACTTTCCTACCAGGAGATTCGAACCCTAGCCAGCACAGAAGCCTTACAGCAACTGGCATAACTGTTACGCCTTTAACCCACTGCATCACAGCTCAGACCCTTAAAAGAGATGGTAACATCGGAGTATTTAACCTCCAAAGATCACCATCTCCCAAGGGCAACTAGACCATAGTGAAGGGCTACTCGCATTCTTTCATCAAATTCTTGTTAATATATGAGAACTCTGTGTCTATGCTTAATGCATAACTTGCCTAAACACGCAAGAGAGATTATACAACCTTAGAACACTTTCCCACCAGGAGCTTCGAACCCTAGCCAGCACAGAAGCCTTACAGCAACTGGCATAACTGGTACGACTTTAGCCCACTGCACCACACCTCAGACCCTTAAAAGAGATGGTAACTTCAGAGTATTTCACCTCCAAAGATCACTATCTCCCAAGGGCAACTAGAGCATAGTGAGGGGCTACTCACGTTCTTTCATCAAATTCCTGTTAATATGGGAGAACACTGTGTCTATGCTTAATGCACAACATGCCTAAACACGCAAGAGAGATTATACAACCTTAGAACACTTTCCCACCAGGAGATTCGAACCCTAGCCAGCACAGAAGCCTTACAGCAACTTTCATAACTGGTACGCCTTTAACCCACTGCACCAGAGCTCAGACCCTTAAAAAGAGATGGTAACTTCGGAGTATTTCACCTCCAAAGATCACCATCTCCCAAAGGCAACTAGAGCATAGTGAGGGGCTACTCATGTTCTTTCATCAAATTCCTGTTAATATCGGAGAACTCTGTGTCTATGCTTAATGCACAACTTGCCTAAACACGCAAGAGAGATTATACAACCTTAGAACACTTTCCCACCAGGTGATTCGAACCCTAGCCAGCACAGAAGCCTTACACCAACTGGCATAACTGGTATGCCTTTCGCCCACTGCACCACAGCTCAGACCCTTAAAAGAGATGGTAACTTCGGAGTATTTCACCTCCAAAGATCACCATCTTCGAAGGGCAACTAGGGCATAGTGAGGGTCTACTCACGTTCTTTCATCAAATTCCTGTTAATATGGGAGAACTCTGTGTCTATTCTTAATGCACAACTTGCCTAAGCACGGAAGAGAGATTATACAACCTTAGAACACTTTCCTACCAGGAGATTCGAACCCTAGCCAGCACAGAAGCCTTACAGCAACTGGCATAACTGTTACGCCTTTAACCCACTGCATCACAGCTCAGACCCTTAAAAGAGATGGTAACATCGGAGTATTTAACCTCCAAAGATCACCATCTCCCAAGGGCAACTAGACCATAGTGAAGGGCTACTCGCATTCTTTCATCAAATTCTTGTTAATATATGAGAACTCTGTGTCTATGCTTAATGCATAACTTGCCTAAACACGCAAGAGAGATTATACAACCTTAGAACACTTTCCCACCAGGAGCTTCGAACCCTAGCCAGCACAGAAGCCTTACAGCAACTGGCATAACTGGTACGACTTTAGCCCACTGCACCACACCTCAGACCCTTAAAAGAGATGGTAACTTCAGAGTATTTCACCTCCAAAGATCACTATCTCCCAAGGGCAACTAGAGCATAGTGAGGGGCTACTCACGTTCTTTCATCAAATTCCTGTTAATATGGGAGAACACTGTGTCTATGCTTAATGCACAACATGCCTAAACACGCAAGAGAGATTATACAACCTTAGAACACTTTCCCACCAGGAGATTCGAACCCTAGCCAGCACAGAAGCCTTACAGCAACTTTCATAACTGGTACGCCTTTAACCCACTGCACCAGAGCTCAGACCCTTAAAAAGAGATGGTAACTTCGGAGTATTTCACCTCCAAAGATCACCATCTCCCAAAGGCAACTAGAGCATAGTGAGGGGCTACTCATGTTCTTTCATCAAATTCCTGTTAATATCGGAGAACTCTGTGTCTATGCTTAATGCACAACTTGCCTAAACACGCAAGAGAGATTATACAACCTTAGAACACTTTCCCACCAGGTGATTCGAACCCTAGCCAGCACAGAAGCCTTACACCAACTGGCATAACTGGTATGCCTTTCGCCCACTGCACCACAGCTCAGACCCTTAAAAGAGATGGTAACTTCGGAGTATTTCACCTCCAAAGATCACCATCTTCGAAGGGCAACTAGGGCATAGTGAGGGTCTACTCACGTTCTTTCATCAAATTCCTGTTAATATGGGAGAACTCTGTGTCTATGCTCAATGCACAACTTGCTAAACACACAAGAGAGATTATACAACCTTAGAACACTTTCCCACCAGTAGATTTAAACCCTAGCCAGCACAGAAGCCTTACAGCAACTGGCATAACTGGTATGCGTTTAGCCCACTGCACCACAGCTCAGACCCTTAAAAGAGATGGTAACTTCAGAGTATTTCTCCTCCAAAGATCACCATCTCTCAAGGGCAACTAGAGCATAGTGAGGGGCTACTCACGTTCTCTCATCAAATTCCTGTTAATATGGGAGAACTCTGTGTCTATGGTTAATGCACAACTTGCCTAAACACGCAAGAGAGATTATACAATATTAGAACACTTTCCCACCAGGAGATTCGAACCCTAGCCTGCACAGAAGCCTTACAGGAAATGGCATAACTGGTACGCCTTTAACCCACTGCACCAGAGCTCAGACCCTTAAAAGAGATGGTAACTTCGGAGTATTTCACCTCCAAAGATCACCATCTCCCAAGAGCAACTAGAGCATAGTGAGGGGCTACTCACATTCTTTCATCAAATTCCTGTTAATATGGGAGAACTCTGTGTCTATGCTTAATGCACAACTTGCCTAAACACGCAAGAGAGATTATACAACCTTAGAACACTTTCCCACCAGGAGATTCGTACCCTAGCCAGCACAGAAACCTTACAGCAAATGGCATAACTGGTACGCCTTAAACCCACTGCACCACAGCTCAGACCTTTAAAAGAGATGGTAACTTCGGAGTATTTCACCTCCAAAGATCACCATCTTCCAAGGGTAACTAGAGCATAGTGAGGGGCTACTCACGGTCTTTCATCAAATTCCTGTTAATATGGGAGAACTCTTTGTCTATGCTTAATACACAACTTGCCTAAACACGCAAGAGAGATTATACAACCTTAGAATACTTTCCCACCAGGAGATTCGAACCCTACCCAGCACAGAAGCCTTACAGCAACTGGCATAACTGGTACGCCTTTAACCCACTGCACCACATCTCAGACCTTTAAAAGAGATGGTAACTTCGGAGTATTTCACCCCCAAAGATCACCATCTCCAAAGGGCAACTAGAGCATAGTGAGGAGCTACTCACATTCTTTCATCAAATTCCTGTTAATATGGGAGAACTCTGTGTCTATGCTTAATGCACAACTTGCCTAAACACGCAAGAGAGATTATACAACCTTAGAACACTTTCCCACCAGGAGATTCGAACCCTAGCCAGCACATAAGCCTTTCACCAACTGGCATAACTGGTACACCTTTAGCCCACTGCACCACAGCTCAGACCCTTAAAAGAGATGGTAACTTCGGAGTATTTCACCTCCAAAGATCACCATCTTCCAAGGGTAACTAGAGCATAGTGAGGGGCTACTCACGGTCTTTCATCAAATTCCTGTTAATATGGGAGAACTCTTTGTCTATGCTTAATACACAACTTGCCTAAACACGCAAGAGAGATTATACAACCTTAGAATACTTTCCCACCAGGAGATTCGAACCCTACCCAGCACAGAAGCCTTACAGCAACTGGCATAACTGGTACGCCTTTAACCCACTGCACCACATCTCAGACCTTTAAAAGAGATGGTAACTTCGGAGTATTTCACCCCCAAAGATCACCATCTCCAAAGGGCAACTAGAGCATAGTGAGGAGCTACTCACGTTCTTTCATCAAATTCCTGTTAATATGGGAGAACTCTGTGTCTATGCTTAATGCACAACTTGCCTAAACACGCAAGAGAGATTATACAACCTTAGAACACTTTCCCACCAGGAGATTCGAACCCTAGCCAGCACATAAGCCTTTCACCAACTGGCATAACTGGTACACCTTTAGCCCACTGCACCACAGCTCAGACCCTTAAAAGAGATGGTAACTTCGGAGTATTTCACCTCAAAAGATCACCATCTCCCAAGGGGATCTAGAGCATAGTGAGGGGCTACTCACGTTCTGTCATCAAATTCCTGTTAATATGGGAGAACTCTTTGTCTATGCTTAATACACAACTTGCCTAAACACGCACGAGAGATTATACAACCTTAGAATACTTTCCCACCAGGAGATTCGAACCCTAGCCTGCACAGAAGCCTTATAGGAAATGGCATAACTGGTACGCCTTTAACCCACTGCACCAGAGCTCAGACCCTTAAAAGAGATGGTAACTTCGGAGTATTTCACCTCCAAAGATCACCATCTCCCAAGAGCAACTAGAGCATAGTGAGGGGCTACTCACATTCTTTCATCAAATTCCTGTTAATATGGGAGAACTCTGTGTCTATGCTTAATGCACAACTTGCCTAAACACGCAAGAGAGATTATACAACCTTAGAACACTTTACCACCAGGAGATTCGTACCCTAGCTAGCACAGAAGCCTTACAGCAAATGGCATAACTGGTACGCCTTAAATCCACTGCACCACAGCTCAGACCTTTAAAAGAGATGGTAACTTTGGAGTATTTCACCTCCAAAGATCACCATCTTCCAAGGGCAACTAGAGCATAGTGAAGGGCTACTCACGGTCTTTCATCAAATTCCTGTTAATATGGGAGAACTCTTTGTCTATGCTTAATACACAACTTGCCTAAACACGCAAGAGAGATTATACAACTTTAGAATACTTTCCCACCAGGAGATTCGAACCCTACCTAGCACAGAAGCCTTACAGCAACTGGCATAACTGGTACGCCTTTAACCCACTGCACCACATCTCAGACCTTTAAAAGAGATGGTAACTTCGGAGTATTTCACCCCCAAAGATCACCATCTCCAAAGGGCAACTAGAGCATAGTGAGGAGCTACTCACGTTCTTTCATCAAATTCCTGTTAATATGGGAGAACTCTGTGTCTATGCTTAATGCACAACTTGCCTAAACACGCAAGAGAGATTATACAACCTTAGAACACTTTCCCACCAGGAGATTCGAACCCTAGCCAGCACAGAAGCCTTTCAGCAACTGGCATAACTGGTACACCTTTAGCCCACTGCACCACAGCTCAGACTCTTAAAAGAGATGGTAACTTCAGAGTATTTCACCTCCAAAGATCACCATCTCCCAAGGGCAACTAGAGCCTAGTAAGGGGCTACTCACGTTCTTTCATCAAATTCCTGTTAATATGGGAGAACTCTGTGTCTATGCTTAATGCACAACTTGCCTAAGCACGCAAGAGAGATTATACAACCTTATAACACTTTCCTACCAGGAGATTCGAACCCTAGCCAGCACAGAAGCCTTACAGAAACTGGCATAACTGGTATGCCTTTAGCCCACTACACCACACCTCAGAGCCTAAAAAGAGATGGTAACTTCGGAGTATTTCACCTCCAAAGATCACCATCTCCCAAGGGCAACTAGAGCCTAGTAAGGGGCTACTCACGTTCTTTCATCAAATTCCTGTTAATATGGGAGAACTCTGTGTCTATGCCCAATGCACAACTTGCTTAAGCACGTAAGAGAGATTATACAACCTTAGAACACTTTCCCACCAGGTGATTCGAACCCTAGCCAGCACAGAAGCCTTACAGCAACTGGCATAATTGGTACGCCTTTAGCCCACTGCACCACAGCTCAGACCCTTAAAAGAGATGGTAACTTCGGAGTATTTCACCTCCAAAGATCACCATCTCCCAAGGGCAACTAGAGCATAGTGAGGGGCTACTCACGTTCTTTCATCAAATTCCTGTTAATATGGGAGAACTCTGTGTCTATACTTAATGCACAACTTGCCTAAACACGCAAGAGAGATAATACAACCTAAGAACACTTTCCCACCAGGAGATTCGAACCCTAGCCACCACAAAAGCCTTACAGCAACTGGCATAACTTGGACGCTTTTAGCCCACTGCACCACAGCTCAGACCCTTAAAAGAGATGGTAACTTCGGAGTATTTCACCTCCAAAGATCACCATCTCCCAAGAGCAACTAGAGCATAGTGAGGGGCTACTCACGTTCTTTCATCAAATTCCTGTTAATATGGGAGAACTCTGTGTCTATTCTTAATGCACAACTTGCCTAAGCACGGAAGAGAGATTATACAACCTTAGAACACTTTCCTACCGGAGATTCGAACCCTAGCCAGCACAGAAGCCTTACAGCAACTGGCATAACTGTTACGCCTTTAACCCACTGCATCCCAGCAAACACAAATCATCTACACAACGTTCGCCTATCTCTTGCCATAGGTGTGGGAATGATTTGCATTGAGAATGGTGCAGGAAAGCCTTTGAGAAACTTTTACTCAAAAAATCCAAACACAAAGGTTTAATTATAAATTGTTTTTCTACAATTATTTTCTTCCAAATGTAAAACAAATAGTTTTTACATGTTTAAATATAAAATTTATGGTGTTTTTTTGTAAAATTCATTAATAAATTGTGAATGATATATATTGGCTGAGTGAAACCTTTATAATCCATTTAGTTATAATTTGAACAGAAAAAAGTATTTTTCCAAATTTTCTAAAAATTGCTCTTTTTAACACAATTTGACTCCTTATACATTCCACTAAACACTATATCATGTTTAAATATATAATTTATGTATTATTCTCTAAAATAATTTATATAAATTATATAAGTTGTTGGAAAGTGGTGTTAAGGATTCTGAAAACATTTTGTTGTGTTAATATGTTCTTATTAACTATATCTCAAGTTCACAGTTTATCAAACAAGAATATTAACATTCGTCAACTCTTAAAATCTTATATGTTATCTTGCTGGTGCAAAAAAGGGTGAATCTTTAGGAACAGCTATAGTATCTATATATCACAAATGGTGTTTTCCCTAACTCAAACAATGTAGGGTTTATTATTCTACACATATTTCTAATGACTCTTAGATGTTTACATTCTCTGAAGTATAATTGTGAAGGCTGTGTCCATCACTCTCAACACAGATTCTTAAACTCGTCTCTGCAGGTTCAACTATATAATTAGTTTCCATTTTGAATTTCCATGGACATTTGTATCCAAAATGAAACCAATGTGGTTTCCTTCAGCGCCTTCAGCCAGCACATTTGCTCATTCATTTCCACAGATTCCAACAAGGTAGGGGATTTACAGAAATTTGTATATTCATATTGTTATATATTAAAAATATGAATGCAGTTCAATATGATAAGACAAATACATGAGTTTATGATAAATTCGTTTTCTGTGATATACCATTGATATGCTCTTTTTTTCTTTAAACGGCAGACTAAACTAAAGTGCTCACATCAACAGATTTGATGTATAAATGGTCAACGCTCAACAGAGTTAGTATAAATGTATTAGTATAAATCTTACTTGTCTCATTGTTAATTCACATTCAATGTCAACTTGTGGTTTTGATGTGGCACGTTTGGCCAAGACACCCCACCCCATTATGCACCCCATACCCATCTTGTGGGCGGTTGTGGAAAGGGTTACAGAGGCACATAATGGGCTCAGGGACTGAACCCCACAATTCATTTAGCTAAGCAAGTTACAATCTTGATGAGCTAGTTACAAAATTCAATATAAGTCATCACATCAACAATGGGTTCGAGATCGACCTCAAGTACAGGTTCTAAATTAAGCAACTGACATATGTGGAGAGCTAGTATCAAAATTTATATGTTTGTCCTGCACACCGTCCCCCATCCAGTGGGCAGCGGTGGATAGGTTACAATCACTTAGTTGTTATCTACAGTTAGCAAACTGGGGATATTTGGCTAAAATTTCTGGTAGCAGATCATTTTGAATGAAATATTGACACATCGCTGGAACATTGGTTATAGAATTGTCTCTAAATTCATGTATCTTTTCGCACTCCATCACATAGTGACGGAGGGTGTGCGAATAATTTTGTTGACACAGTTTACATTTGGTCAGGTCTACATCAGCAGATAATGAGAATTCCCAGAGATACTTGTAACCGAGTCTAAGCCGAGCAGTAGTAACATCTAGAAGTCTGCTGATTTTATTGGATGATCCATAGATGTGTGGCTCCTCTTGTATGATATGTATGATAGATGGAATTACTAGTTCCAGTTTCTAGGCAGGCGATGAGTACTCACAATAACCTTAATATTAAGCGTCAAAACAAAAATGTGTATACTCTTTTTACTCTCCTGACCTTAGTTCTCGAGCTATGTATTTCATTTTGGTACCAACGTGTTCGCAATAACATTCTCTAGAAGAAAATCAGCAAAAACGGTCACCAAAAGTTATATGAATACCAGCACCCAATAAATACCTACGTAGATGACTCGCCGTGAGTGCCCAAGAGCAACAAAATGTTTTTACTCTTGGGATTGTTATCACTTCCACACTTGTCCTACAGCGTTAATTTTGGTATCAATGTACTCGCAATGAAATTCCCAACACGGTGATATGAATATAAACGTAGAATAATGGTCGCTGCCCACCCGCAAGAGTGTGGGAAGTGGCGGAACTGTTACCCAGTATTGGTGACAAGACGACACATGGGCGATACAGTGCTTTGAAAGTTTATAATTATATCACTGTCCTGACATTATTATTGTATGTACGTCATTCATTTTTGTGCCAATGTTTTCGCAATAGAATGTTCTATGAGCCCGTAGGTAAAAAAGAGCAACAAAGCGTAAGATAGAATAGCACCATATATAAAACAACGCTGGTACATATCAGTGAGCGTCAAACACACACGAAATGTGTGTGTTTGATGGTGGTCAAACGATGTTTGATGTGTTTGATCAGGTGATGTCCTGATCCGCATAATTAAAGTATGAATTATGTTGAGAAAAAATAAGAAAAAAGGGAAAAAACAGGGGTGGGAGAAACATGACAGAAAAAGAGTAAAAATACAATTTGGTCAACAAAACAGCATTGTTTAAAATAAAAGATATGGATTGACATTTTGGGGGTTAGGTTGGTAGGTTACATTGAGTTAATTAGGTAGTACTTAGTGTTTATCTGTTATAGATAGGAGCTGCCTGGTATGGGCCAATAGGCCTTCTGCAGTTACCTTTGTTTTTATGTTTTTGCCCTGTAACCTAAATGGTTAGAGAGGCACATATATGGGCTTAGGGACTGAACCCCACACTACATTTAGCTAAGCTGGTTACAATCTTGATGATATAGTTACAAAATTCTGTATAAGTCGTCACATTATCAATGGGTTCGAGATCAACCACAATTTCCTGAATAGATATAACAAAGGGGATATTAATAGGGTATTAAAATTGTCAACACAAGATAGAACACGAAACAATGGGTATAAATTGGATAAGTTTAGATTTAGGAAAGACTTGGGTAAATACAGGGTCAGTAACAGGGTTGTTGATTTGTGGAATTTTTCTTAACTTATAAATTTATCTTTATTTATCTTAAACTGGTTGGGAGAGGTACAGTTTTTAACATAATTGGGAAGGTCATTCCACATTCGAGGTCTCTTGATTTGTAAAGCATTTCTAGTTTGACTAAGTCGTACTCTTGGAATATCAAATAGGTATTTGTTTCTGGTGTGGTGCTCATGGGATCTGTTACAACCTTCTAGGAAGCTTTTAAGGTCAGGATTGACATTACAGTGCAGCGTTTTATATATATAAAATACACATGAGAGTATGTGCAGGGACTTAATATCTAACATATTCAGAGATTTGAGTAAGGGGTCCATATATACTGCCCGGTTGCCTGAAATGCTATAGGCCTACTATAGTGGCTTTAGGTATTGTATGCACTAGCTCTATCTATAAATCCAACATTATGTTTGTAAATCAACTATGTATGTACTTTCCTGAATAAAATTGACTTTACTGTACATTTATATTCTCTGTGGATTTGTTACCCCTATCGTTTGGGAGAAAAAAAATGACTAATACGTTCGGCGAATGACTTTGACTTCAACTTCACTTTGACTTCGTTCATGTCATCGTATTTTCCGTAATATATAAAGGTTATGACAATGCAATTATATTATTGTGTGCAAATAAGTTTGAAATTTCATGTACCCTAAAAATATTAAAATAAAGAATAAGAATAATTAAATAATTGTTGTAGTAAATTGTCACACGTTCATCATACGCAAACGAACACACAGTTTGGAGCGTCAGTACAAGACCGCCGCCATTTTAAAACACGGCTTCGAATGTAAGTAATGTTTTTCTCGTACTAACACTGTGTTATACAATAGATTTGGTCTTGAATTCACAAATTTAGTTGTTACATCTGACAGAGTATGTTAGACGGTGTAATGCTGGTCCATGTTAACGTATTTGTGGGCTTGGTTGGTTTAAATGTGGAGGCGAGGCCTGGCAGTGCTGGTGTATGTGGAGGCGAGGCGAGGCCTGGCAGTGCTGGTGTATGTGGAGGCGAGGCCTGGCTGTGCTGGTGAGTATGTGGAGGCGAGGCCTGGCAGTGCTGGTGTATGTGGAGGCGAGGCCTGGCAGTGCTGGTGTATGTGGAGGCGAGGCCTGGCTGTGCTAGTGTGTATGTGGAGGCGAGGCCTGGCTGTGCTAGTGTGTATGTGGAGGCGAGGCCTGGCAGTGCTGGTGTATGTGGAGGCGAGGCCTGGCTGTGCTAGTGTGTATGTGGAGGCGAGGCCTGGCTGTGCTAGTGTGTATGTGGAGGCGAGGCCTGGCTGTGCTAGTGTGTATGTGGAGGCGAGGCATGTACAACACTCCCCAATAGGAAGAAAACCCACTGGGTTCTAGGCTAGGTTAGGCTTATCTGTAATAATTGAATTAAGCCTAGCAAAGCCTAGAACCTAATTCAGTAATTTAAAAAATGTTGTAACTTGAAAAATGCCATTCAATACATTACACAATTTAAATATTTTCAGGCAATCAACACAACCCTCATGTTGGCTAACCCTCTCTCATGTTGGTCAATAATTTAATTATTTTTTTATGGAGTAATCTTTGCTGTTGAAATGTAGTCTTTTTGAGACTACATTTCAAATGTAGTGTGTGTGGAGGCGTGTATGTTAGGTATTACCTAATATACACGGTGTAATATATCTATCTGTGTGAAATAGATTAAATCCATTTATTTGATATTCAGCTAATAGTTCTGTATTTTCTACATTCATCCATGTTTTGGTAAGTGCAATAATATGTATTGTTTCATTGCAGATTAGAGATTCAAGATAGTTCTAGATTTCCGAAGTACTGAAACGCGCGCCATACAGGCTTGGTGGATCTAGGTGCAAGGTAAAATTATTTACATTTACTTGTTTTGTATTTATGTTTTGTATTTATATGCATATATGCATTTATATGCATTATTCTATAGAATAATAGATCTCGTAATAATTTTGCAAAAATAGTGGCATTTACTATTTTTAAAAGATTATTAAAAAATTTACTGATATGGTGCATTCGGAAGGGCGAAGAGGGAGAACGGCCTGTTGACATAGCTCGGGTGCAGGGGGGGGGGGTTGTGTAAAAGCCTGGTTTGTGCCTTGGAGAGGCTATGGGATCCAGTAAGTTCAGTAGAACTTCGGTTTCAACCCTTTTACCCTGTTGTAGCTCAGTCGATTAAGGCAGTGTCTGGGATGCTCCCGGACGCAGGTTCGAATCCTCGTCACGGCCCTTGTGGATTTGTTCATTTGATGCATCACGTTATTGTGATCTGTGTGTGTAATTCTTCACTTGCTACAGCAACAGGAATGTGTGTGTATGTATTTGTGTTGTTGAATATGACCGAAAGTGTAAGATTAATGATTCTAACACAAATCGTCTGAATATTTGTTTTTCTTCACTGTCGAGAGTAGTTAAAAAAATTTACTCGAGTTTATTTTCACACTTTATTTATGGTCCTTAAGTCCCTCTCCTTAATGCTGCTGCTGTTTCTCGCATCTTTGCATCGCTTGTATGTTTGGGGGTTTGGCCTCTTGCTATATATTGATTCCATTTGTGTGTGTTTGGGTCTCAGGCCCTCTCGCAATTTCTGTTGAACAAACCCCTTTTCCTAGTTCTGCATCTCTCCTTTGGTACAAATTTTGTTGTGCTTTTATCATATATTTCACAAAACTTGACATACATTTCATTTACTTCATGTCCTATCAGCAAGTGTTTGTCAAATTCTTTAAGGAAAGTTTATCATCCTGATTGCAGATCTCTAGCGATATTATGTCAACTTCTTGTGGATTCGCAATCATTATTTAATTTACCTTTAGGTGTTCTTTCACCAGCACAGCAACACTGTACCTCTCCCAACCAGTTTAAGATAAAAACTAAGTACTAACTAATTAACTCAATGTAACCTACCTTACCCCCAAAATGACAACCCATGTCTTCTATTTTAAACAATGCTGTTTTGTTGACCAAATTGTATTTTTGTTTTTTTCTGCAATGTTTCCCCCCCCCCCCCCACCACTCTACCACCACATTGAGTTTAGTAGCTCTGTGCACGTCAGGTGCTGTTTAATATACAGACCTACTCCTCCATTTGACCTAGTTTCTCTATCACATCTATATCACTTTGTGCTTTAGCCCTGGTGGAGCTTGGTCCACCAGGCTGTTGTTTGGAGTGGCCCGCAGATCCACATACAGTCTGCATATGATATACAGTCTGTTGATCAATTAAACTACAGTAGTTAGTTTTTATCATCCGAATGCACCAATATGTGTTCATTCTTCCCAGATGAAGGAACTAGGTAATATTCATCATCTGAATGCACCATCTGATGCTTTAACACACTCATGATACACGAGAGGTTTAAAAAACTTTTAAAACTTTTAAAACTTTTTGACCTATGTATTTAAAAGCAATTCTAAAGTTAAAAAGTGTAGCATAGGCCCCTCGCAGAATGTTCTTAATATGATCCTCAGGTTATAGTTTTCTATCTAAAACCACCCCTAGATCTCTTTCTTGATCAGAATTCTTTATAGATCTCAGTGGCTCGATCATAGAAACTGCTCTAAATCCTTGTTGGCCTGGATTGTGGAGGTCATTGGTCTCTATAAAACTAGTAATCTGACTCCTGATCACTCTCAAATAATTTTATTATGTGGGATGTTAGTGCAACTGGTCTATAATTCTTTGCCAATGCTTGTGTTGTGTTGTGTTGTTTTGGTAGTGATGTGCAATGTGTTGTTTTGGTAGTGATTCGTCCAGTTCTGGTAGTAGTGCGGTTGTTGTGTAGTGTAGTACTTGTGTGCTTGTTAATGACTTGTATTCCAGTCTTGTGGGTATCTCCTTTCCCCTACGGGCCAACTGCTTTGTTCTTACCTAGCATTTTGCTTTGTTTGGGTATGAATGTTTGTGTGCCGTATATTTTGCAAAATTTGCCATATATCTCATTATTTACTCCTCTGCCTAGCAACAAGTCTGTCTAATTATACTCATTAACTGTTTTTCAAAGTTCCCCATAGTGTCCTTTATTGAAATCGAGTTCATGAACCGTTTCAATGTTCTTATTTTCTTCTAGATTATATCTTAAAGTATATTTAAATGTTATTGTTATTATTGTTATTAAATGTTATTGTGACATTGCATTGCAATTGAGCTATGTTGTTTACCATACCGTTCATTTCGTGAGTATAAGTATAGATGCCACACTTGTGACAGGTAAAACCATGCCTTTTTTGAAAAACAGCACCGTCTGTTGCACGTAAGAGCAACCCACACTATATTATGTTGCGATATTATTTCAATATTTCCGATTGTATTGATAATTTGAATTTTCATAGATTTCAATTTATTTTCATTTCGATTTAATAATTTTGTGTGACATTGCATTGAAATTGAGCTGTGTTGTTTACCATACTGTTCATTTCATGAGTATAGTTTATTTTTTTATTTTTTTCATTTCATTTTTTTAGCTGTTCTTATTTTTCAGTGATGGGAATATCAGATCATTTGATGTTCCCAATTTTCTGATGGAAGCATCAGACCATTATAGAATGCATCGGATGAGGTAGTTTGGAATGGTGGGGAGGACGAGAGGGGGGTATGGTGGGGAAGACGAGGGGACAGAGGAGAGGGTAATGGTGGGGAGGACGAGGGGACTGGGGAGTTGGGGATGGTGGGGACAGGGGAATGCTGGGGAGGACAAAGGGACAGGTGAATGGGAGATGGTGGGGGAGGAAGAAGGACAGGGGAGGGGAAAATGGTAAGGAGGACGATGGGACAGGGAAGTGGGAATAGTGGGGATGATGTGGGGACAGGGAAGTGGGAAGGACGAGAGGACTGTGGAATGGGGAATAGCAAAGTGAATTATAATTATATATATTAATTAATTCTTATAAATTTCCAGAAGCCTGTATCAACACCCACACTAATGCAACTGAAAGAGATGTTGAGACAAGTATTGCTGATATGTTGAAGAACGCCCCAAACAAACTCGGTGGAAACAGATACAAGGTAAAGTTTGCCAATTTGCTGTAGTCTAATTCAATTTCTTTTTAGTAATCTTCGAGAACATTTATGCTATGAATAAGATAAAATAATGTAACTGATTTTGATTTATTTACTATTTATTATTTATTTACCGTTATTAGTATAATAGATCTCGTAATAATTTTGCAAAAATAATGGCATTTACTATTTTAAAAAGCTCGGGTGCAGGGGGGGGGGGTTATGTAAAAGCCTGGTTTGTGCCTCGGAGAGGCTATGGGATCCAGTAAGATCGTCCTTCCTTTCCTCCCTAGAATCTGGATGTAGCAGGTGCTCAATTGTCAAAAGTGAAAAATTGGTTTCGTCTTCCGAATGCACCATTTCTGTAAATTTGCTAATAATCTTTTAAAAATAGTAAATGCCATTATTTTTGCAAAATTATTACGAGATCTATTATACTAATAACGGTTTGATAAAATACAGTAGACTGCCTACTGGTTTTACCTGTAATAAGGTTTGATACAGATGATTATGATTATGGTTTTGGCCTCCACCACCCTCTCACCTAACTTGTTCCAACCATGTCTACCACGGTTTTGTCTTCCGAATGCACCATTTCTGTAAATTTGCTAATAATCTTTTAAAAATAGTAAATGCCATTATTTTTGCAAAATTATTACGAGATCTATTATACTAATAACGGTTTGATAAAATACAGTAGACTGCCTACTGGTTTTACCTGTAATAAGGTTTGATACAGATGATTATGATTATGGTTTTGGCCTCCACCACCCTCTCACCTAACTTGTTCCAACCATGTCTACCACGGTTTTGTCTTCCGAATGCACCATTTCTGTAAATTTGCTAATAATCTTTTAAAAATAGTAAATGCCATTATTTTTGCAAAATTATTACGAGATCTATTATACTAATAACGGTTTGATAAAATACAGTAGACTGCCTACTGGTTTTACCTGTAATAAGGTTTGATACAGATGATTATGATTATGGTTTTGGCCTCCACCACCCTCTCACCTAACTTGTTCCAACCATGTCTACCACGGTTTTGTCTTCCGAATGCACCATTTCTGTAAATTTGCTAATAATCTTTTAAAAATAGTAAATGCCATTATTTTTGCAAAATTATTACGAGATCTATTATACTAATAACGGTTTGATAAAATACAGTAGACTGCCTACTGGTTTTACCTGTAATAAGGTTTGATACAGATGATTATGATTATGGTTTTGGCCTCCACCACCCTCTCACCTAACTTGTTCCAACCATGTCTACCACGGTTTTGTCTTCCGAATGCACCATTTCTGTAAATTTGCTAATAATCTTTTAAAAATAGTAAATGCCATTATTTTTGCAAAATTCCTGAATATTGTCAAAATGACGGAAACCCATATGTCAAAAACACATGGAGATATACCAATCCTGGAAGACATTCTTCCATCCCCACTTGAAACTGTTGAGCAGGTGGAAAGTCTGTCACATGAGCTAAAAGTTAACAGTGAATATAAAAAGAGTATGGTAAGTGTTGCTTAATTCTTTTAGCCTGAGTATGGTAAGTGTTGCTGAATTTTTTTAGCCTTGTACATATGTCTTTTGATTAGTTTTTTTGCAGATGAAGGAAGGTGGGGTGGCACATAATTGATTGTTCAGTGTTATGTTTAAGGTACAAATAAAACAAAAGCAAAAGTTACTCAAATTCGTTGATTTTTGTAATAGTTAAGAAGGAAAATATTTTAATGCTATTTATTTAATACAGTTGGAAATTAGAAAATCTAATGTTGAGATTGAAAGATATATATTATTCTCTATTACCTTACAGCTTATGCATTATTTTAACAGGTCCAGACGCTGTCTCAAATGGGCGGTGCAAGCTGTGGAGACACAGTGAGACGAATGATGAGGAGGATAGGGACCTATGGGGTCTGGTCTCAGTATTCACTCGTTGGGCGCAAGAGGAAACGTGTCTTCAAAACCTTGGATATTTGTAATGTAATAATAAGTACGTAAATTTGACATTTTTTTGGATTATATATATGTCTGCATGTATTATGTATTATACTTGCATGCTTGTTAATGACTTGTATTCTAGTCTTGTGGGTATCTCCTTTCTCCTACGGGCCAAATGCTTTGTTCTTACCTAGCATTTTGCTTTGTTTGGGTATGAATGTTTGTGTACCTTCATTGTATATTTTGCAAAATTTGCCATATATCTCATTACTCCTCTGCCTAGCAACAAGTCTGTCTAATTATACTCAATAACTATTTTTCAAAGTTCCCCATAGTGTCCTTTATTGAAATAGAGTTCATGAACCGTTTCAATATCCTTATTTTCTTCTAGATTATATCTTAAAGTATATTTAAATGTTATTGTGACATTGCATTGCAATTGAGCTGCGTTGTTAACCATTCTGTTCATTTCATGAGTATATTTTATTTTCTATTTTTTCATATCATTTTTTTTATCTGTTTTTATTTTTCAGTGATGGGAATATCAGATCATTTGATGTTCCCATCAGAAAATTGGGAAAGTCAGATCTTTTGATGTTCCCAATTTTCAGATGGAAGCATCAGACCATCATGGAATGCATGGGATGAGGTAGTTTAGAATGGTGGGGAGGACGACAGGGGGGATGGTGGGGAAGACGAGGGAACAGAGGAGAGGGTAATGGTGGGGAGGACGAGGGGACAGGGGAATGGAGAATGCTGGGGAGGACAAAGGGGACGAGGGGACGGAGGAAGACTGGAGAACAGGGGAACACCTAAATAAAAGCCAACAATGTTATTACTCTGTGGCTTCTTGTCTCCTGACAAAAAGAATTATAATTATATATATTAATTAATTCTTATAACTTTCCAGAAGCCTGTATCAACACCCACACTAATGCAACTGAAAGAGATGTTGAGACAAGTATTGCTGATATGTTGAAGAACGCCCCAAACAAACACGGTGGAAACAGATACAAGGTAAAGTTTGCCAATTTGCTGTAGTCTAATTCAATCTCTTTTTAGTAATCTTTGTGAACATTTATGCTATGAATAAGATAAAATAATGTAATTGATTTTGACTAAATATGTAGATATATTTAATTTTCTGAGCACTAATAATGAAAGAAAACCAAAATAAGAGGTGGCTACTATCTCTAATAATGGGCTGGAATAATACAGGATATAATAATATATATATATATATAAATATATATACATATATTTATATATATATATATTTATTTATATAAATATATATATGATATATATATTCTATTCTATTAGTCTATTCTATTCTATAGTTTTATATAGATTCTTGTTTTAGTTTTTTTCTATAATATGGAAAGGGTTTTTAATTAATAAATTAAATATTATATAATAAAATAATGTATTATTGAAAACAATTAGTAACAAACAATATTTCATTACAGGGTGGTGAAGCAAGAATACATGTGCATCACATAGCAGAGTCGGATATGACGAATAATGAAAACAGCGGAGAGCCTGGTGCATGGCATACCGCTGAATCTTCTCTAATGTCTATATAGAAGAATCTTTGTTTCTGTGTGTATATATGTATATATATCATTAATAAAATATATATATATATATATATATATATATATATATATATATAACCTATATATATATATATATATTTATATATATATATTTATATATATATTTATATATATATTTATATATATATATATTTATATATATATTTATATATATATATATATTTATATATATATTTATATATATATATATATATTTATATATATATTTATATATATATATATTTATATATATATTTATATATATATATATATATTTATATATATATTTATATATATATATATATATATATATATTTATATATATATATATTTATATATATATATATTTATATATATATATATATTTATATATATATATTTATATATATATATTAGGTTAGGTTTGGTAGGGTTGGTTAGTTATCATATATCTACGTATAACTAGCTAGTTTTACCTTTATATATATAATATTTATATATATATATATATATTATATAAAAAGTTTGTGAGGAAGACCTCTGGTGCCAATGTGGGGACCCATAGCATAGGAGAAGAAAATAAAAAGTATTCAGAGGAGACCTTGTGGTCACTCACTAAACACTAATATTATCTTCTACCACCCCCATTCTTTTGTATGTACACATATATTTGCTTTATTTGAACTTTGTTACAAAGAGGGAGTTACATATAGGTTACAAAGATGGTTATCATATATATATTATTTATATATATATATATATTATTTATATATATATATATTATTTATATATATATATATTATTTATATATATATATATTATTTATATATATATATATTATTTATATATAAATATATTATTTATATATAAATATATTATTTATATATAAATATATTATTTATATATAAATATATTATTTATATATAAATATATATATATATAATATATATACTATTACACTACATTCTTATGTATTACACTAATATATATATATATATATATATATATATATATATATATATATATATATATATATATATATATATATATATATATATATATATATATATTATATAAATTATTTATATATATATTATATATATAATTATATAGGTCATATGTTTTTGTATTTTTGCTGATTTGTTAGTAAATAATAAAAGAAATATAAATTATTTGATTTTTATACCCTTAAATTGGTTTTAATATTTAAATTGAAAACACTAATATAATATAAAAAATTTATTATTTAAAATATTTAAAATATTTAAATATATTTAAAAATAAATATTTTTTATTTTCAAGAAATTTAACTTTAAACACAAAGATGTGAAAATGGTTCAGATAAGGCTCAAACCTTTCACAAGAGATTCATATTGGTGTATGAATGGATTATGAATGACTCATGTTAGGAGTGTAAGTTGCCACAACATCTCAAATTAGTGTTAGATACATATGTCTTGGTTATAAGTTTTGGAAACCTATTTAAGTCCACACACAATATCGTATCTGATACGATAAAACAAACGTTTCCAATACTTTCAAATACTTTCCAGATATGTTGTGGCAACCTAAAATTGTTTGCTGGGCTTACAGCAACTAGCATACCTGGTACGCCTTTAACCTACTGCACCACAGCTCAGACCCTTAAAAGAGATGGTAACTTCGGAGTATTTCACCTCCAAAGATCCCCATCTCCCAAGGGCAACTAGAGCATAGTAAGGGGCTACTCATGTTCTTTCATCAAATTACTGTTAATATGGGAGAACTCAGTGTCTATGCTTAATGCACAACTTGCCTAAACACGCAAGAGAGATTATTCAACCTTAGAACACTTTCCCACCAGGAGATTCGAACCCTAGCCAGCACAGAAGCCTTACAGCAACTGTTATAACTGGTACGCCTTTCCCCCACTGCACCACAGCACAAACCCTTAAAAGAGATGGTAACTTCAGAGTATTTCACCTCCAAAGATCACCATCTCCCAAGGGCAACTAGAGAATAGTGAGGGGCTAATCACGTTCTTTCATCAAATTCCTGTTAATATGGGAGAACTCTATGTCTATGCTTAATGCACAACTTGCCTAAACACACAAGAGAGATCATACAACCTTAGAACACATTCCCACCAGGAGATTTGAACCCTAGCACGCACAGGAGCCTTACAGCAACTGGCATAACTGGTACGCCTATAACCTACTGCACCACAGCTCAGACCCTTAAAAGAGATGGTAACTTCGGAGTATTTCACCTCCAAACATCACCATCTCCCAAGAGCAACTAGAGCATGGTGAAGAACTACTCACGTTCTTTCATCAAATTCCTGTTAATATGGGAGAACTCAGTGTCTATGCTTAATGCACAACTTGCCTAAACACGCAAGAGAGATTATACAACTTTAGAACACTTTCCCACCAGGAGATTCAAACCCCAGCCAGCACAGAAGCCTTACAGCAACTGGCATAACTGGTACGCCTTTAACCCACTGCACCACAGCTCAGACCCTTAAAAGAGATGGTAACTTCGGAGTATTTCTCCTCCAAAGATCACCATCTCCCAAGGGCAACTAGAGCATAGTGAGGGGCTACTCACACTCTTTCATCAAATTCCTGTTAATATGGGAGAACTCTGTGTCTGTGCTTAATGCACAACTTGCCTAAACACGCAAGAGAGATTATACAACCTTAGAACACTTTCCCACCAAAAGATTCGAACCCTAGCCAGCACAGAAGCCTTACAGCAACTGGCATAACTGGTACACCTTTAACCCACTGCACCACAGCTCAGAGTCTTAAAAGAGATGGTAACTTCGGAGTATTTCTCCTCCAAAGTTCACCATCTCTCAAGGGCAACTAGAGCATAGTGAGGGGCTACTCAGGTTCTTTCATCAAATTCCTGTTAATATGGGAGAACTCTGTGTCTATGCCTAATGAACAACTTGCCTAAACACGCAAGAGAGATTATACAACTTTAGAACACTTTCCCACCAGGAGATTCGAACCCTAGCCAGCACAGAAGCCTTACAATAACTGGCAAAACTGGTACGCCTTTAACCCATTGCACCACAGCTCAGACCATTAAAAGAGCTGGTAACTTCGGAGTATTTCACCTCCAAAGATCACCATCTCCCAAGGGCAACGAAAAGCATAGTGAGGGGCTACTCACGGTCTTTCATCAAATTCCTGTTGATATGGGAGAACTCTGTGTCTATGCTTAATGCACAACTTGCCTAAACACGCAAGAGAGATTATAGAACCTTAGAACACTTTCCCACCAGGAGATTCGAACCCTAGCCAGCACAGAAGCCTTACAGCAACTGGCATAACTGGTAGGCCTTTAGCCCACTGCACCACAGCTCAGACCCTTAAAAGAGATGGTAACTTCGGAGTATTTCACCTCCAAAGATCACCATCTCCCAAGGGCAACTAGAGCATAGTGAGGGGCAAATCATGATCTTTCATCAAATTCCTGTTAATATGGGAGAACTCTGTGTCTATGCTTAATGCACAACTTGCCTAAACACGCAAGAGAGATTATACAACCTTAGAACACTTTCCCACCAGGAGATTCGAACCCTAGCCAGCACAGAAGCCTTACAGCAACTGGCATAACTGGTACGCCTCTAACAAACTGCACCTCAGCTCAGACCCTTAAAAGAGATGGTAACTTCAGAGTATTTCTCCGCCAAAGATCACCATCTCTCAAGGGCAACTAGAGCATAGTGAGGGTCTAATCACGATCTTTCATCAAATTCCTGTTAATGTAGGAGAACTCTGAGTCTATGCTTAATGCACAACTTGCCTAAACACACAAGAGAGATTATACAACCTTAGAACACTTTCCCACCAGGAGATTTGAACCCGAGCACGCACAGGTGCCTTACAGCAACTAGCATAACTGGTACGCCTTTAACCTACTGCACCACAGCTCAGACCCTTAAAAGAGATGGTAACTTCGGAGTATTTCACCTCCAAAGATCACCATCTCCCAAAGGCAACTAGAGCATAGTAAGGGGCTTCTCACGTTCTTTCATCAAATTCCTGTTAATATGGGAGAACTCAGTGTCTATGCTTAATGCACAACTTCCCTAAACACGCAAGAGAGATTATACAACCTTAGAACACTTTCCCACCAGGAGATTCGAACCCTAGCCAGCACAGAAGCCTTACAGCAACTGTCATAACTGGTACGCCTTTCCCCCACTGCACCACAGCACAAACCCTTAAAAGAGATGGTAACTTCGGAGTATTTCACCTCCAAAGATCACCATCTCCCAAGGGCAACTAGAGCATAGTGAGGGGCTAATCACGTTCTTTCATCAAATTCCTGTTAATATGGGAGAACTCTGTGTCTATGCTTAATGCACAACTTGCCTAAACACACAAGAGCGATTATACAACCTTAGAACACATTCCCACCAGGAGATTTGACCCCTAGCACGCACAGTAGCCTTACAGCAACTGGCATAACTGATACACCTTTAACCTGCTGCACCACAGCTCAGACCCTTAAAAGAGATGGTAACTTCGGAGTATTTCACCTCCAAAGATCACCATCTCCCAAGGGCAACTAGAGCATAGTGAAGGTCTACTCACATTCTTTCATCAAATTCCTGTTAATATGGGAGAACTCAGTGTCTATGCTTAATGCACAACTTGCCTAAACACGCAAGAGTGATTATACAACTTTAGAGCACTTTCCCACCAGGAGATTCGAACCCCAGCCAGCACAGAAGCCTTACAGCAACTGGCATAACTGGTACGCCTTTAACCCACTGCACCACAGCTCAGACCCTTAAAAGAGATGGTAACTTCGGAGCATTTCACCTCCAAAGATCACCATCTCCCAAGGGCCACTAGAGCATAGTGAGGGGCTACTAACGTTCTTTCATCAAATTCCTGTTAATATGGGAGAACTCTGTGTCTATGCTTAATGCATAACTTGCCTAAACACGCAAAAGAGATTATACAACCTTAGAACACCTTCCCACCAAGAGATTCGAACCCTAGCCAGCACAGAAGCCTTACAGCAACTGGCATAACTGGTACGCTTTTAGCCCACTGCACCACAGCTCAGACCCTTAAAAGAGATAGTAACTTCAGAGTATTTCACCTCCAAAGATCACCATCTCCCAAGGCCAACTAGAGCATAGTGAGGGGCTACTCACGTTCTTTCATCAAATTCCTGTTAATATGGGAGAACTCTGTGTCTATTCTTAATGCACAACTTGCCTAAACACGCAAGAGAGATTATACAACCTTAGAACACTTTCGCACCATGAGATTTGAACCCTAGCCAGCACAGAAGCCTTACAGCAACTGGCATATTTGGTACGACTTTAACCCACTGCACCACAGCTCAGACCCTTAAAAGAGATGGTAACTTCGGAGTATTTCACCTCCAAAGATCACCATCTCCCAAGGGCAACAAGAGCATAGTAAGGGGCTACTCACGTTCTTTCATCAAATTCCTGTTAATATTGGAGAACTCTGTGTCTATTCTTAATGCACAACTTGCCTAAACACGCAAGAGAGATTATACAACCTTAGAACACTTTCCCACCAGGAGATTCGAACCCTAGCCAGCACAGAAGCCTTACAGCAAATGGCATAACTGGTACGCCTTTAACCCACTGCACCTCAGCTCAGACCCTTAAAAGAGATAGTAACTTCAGAGTATTTCTCCGCCAAAGATCACCATCTCTCAAGGGCAACTAGAGCATAGTGAGGGGCTAATCACGATCTTTCATCAAATTCCTGTTAATATAGGAGAACTCTGAGTCTATGCTTAATGCACAACTTGCCTAAACACACAAGAGAGATTATACAACCTTAGAACACTTTCCCACCAGGAGATTTGAACCCGAGCACGCACAGGTGCCTTACAGCAACTAGCATAACTGGTACGCCTTTAACCCATTGCACCACAGCTCAGACCCATAAAAGAGATGGTAACTTCGGAGTATTTCATCTCCAAAGATCACCATCTCCCAAGGGCAACTAGAGCATAGTGAGGGGCTACTAACGTTCTTTCATCAAATTCCTGTTAATATGGGAGAACTCTGTGTCTATGCTTAATGCATAACTTGCCTAAACACGCAAAAGAGATTATACAACCTTAGAACACCTTCCCACCAGGAGATTCGAACCCTAGCCAGCACAGAAGCCTTACAGCAACAGCATAACTGGTACGCTTTTAGCCCACTGCACCACAGCTCAGACCCTTAAAAGAGATAGTAACTTCAGAGTATTTCACCTCCAAAGATCACCATCTCCCAAGGCCAACTAGAGCATAGTGATGGGCTACTCACGTTCTTTCATCAAATTCCTGTTAATATGGGAGAACTCTGTGTCTATTCTTAATGCACAACTTGCCTAAACACGCAAGAGAGATTATACAACCTTAGAACACTTTCGCACCATGAGATTTGAACCCTAGCCAGCACAGAAGCCTTACAGCAACTGGCATATTTGGTATGACTTTAACCCACTGCACCACAGCTCAGACCCTTAAAAGAGATGGTAACTTCGGAGTATTTCACCTCCAAAGATCACCATCTCCCAAGGGCAACAAGAGCATAGTGAGGGGCTACTCACGTTCTTTCATCAAATTCCTGTTAATATTGGAGAACTCTGTGTCTATGCTTAATGCACAACTTGCCTAAACAAGCAAGAGAGTTTATACAATCTTAGAACACTTTCCCAACAGGAGATTCGAACTCTAGCCAGCACACAAGCCTTACAGCACCTGGCATAACTGGTACGCCTTTAGCCTACTGCACCAGAGCTCAGACCCTTAAAAGAGATGGTAACTTCGTAGTATTTCACCTCCAAAGATCACTATCTCCCAAGGGCAACAAGAGCATAGTGAGGGGCTACTCACATTCTTTCATCAAATTCCTGTTAATATGGGAGAACACTGTGTCTATGCTTAATGCACAACTTGCCTAAACACGCAAGAGAGATTATACAACCTTAGAACACTTTCCCACCAGGAGATTCGAACCGTAGCCAGCACAGAAGCCTTATAGCAACTGGCATAACTGGTACGCCTTTAACCCACTGCACCACAGCTCAGACCCTTAAAAGAAATGGTAACTTCGGAGCATTTCACCTCCAAAGATCACCATCTCCCAAGGGCAACTAGAGCATAGTGAGGGGCTACTCACGTTCTTTCATCATATTCCTGTTAATATGGGAGAACTCTGTGTCTATGCTTATTGCACAACTTGCCTAAACACGCAAGAGAGATTTTACAACCTTAGAACACTTTCCCACCAGGAGATTCGAACCCTAGCCAGCACAGAAGCCTTACAGCAAATGGCATAACTGGTACGCCTTTAACCCACTGCACCACAGCTCAGACCCTTATAAGAGATGGTAACTTCAGAGTATTTCACCTCCAAAGATCACCATCTCCCAAGGGCAACTAGAGCATAGTGAGGGGCTACTCACGTTCTTTCATCAAATTCCTGTTATTATGGGAGAACTCTGTGTCTATGCTTAATGAACAACTTACCTAAACACGCAAGAGAGATTATACAACTTTAGAACACTTTCCCACCAGGAGATTCAAACCCTATCCAGCACAGAAGCCTTACAATAACTGGCATAACTGGTACGCCTTTAACCCACTGCACCACAGCTCAGACCCTTAAAAGAGATGGTAACTTCAGAGTATTTTACCTCCAAAGATCATCATCTCCCAAGGGCAACTAGAGCATAGTGAGGAGCTACTCACGTTCTTTCGTCAAATTCCTGTTAATATGGGAGAACTCTGTGTCTATGCTTAATGCAAAACTTGCCTAAACACGCAAGAGAGATTATACAACCTTAGAACACTTTCCCACCAGAAGATTTGAACCCTAGCCAGCACAGAAGCCTTACAGCAACTGGCATAACTGGTACGCCTTTAACCCATTGCACCACAGCTCAGACCCATAAAAGAGATGGTAACTTCGGAGTATTTCATCTCCAAAGATCACCATCTCCCAAGGGCAACTAGAGCATAGTGAGGGGCTACTAACGTTCTTTCATCAAATTCCTGTTAATATGGGAGAACTCTGTGTCTATGCTTAATGCATAACTTGCCTAAACACGCAAAAGAGATTATACAACCTTAGAACACCTTCCCACCAGGAGATTCGAACCCTAGCCAGCACAGAAGCCTTACAGCAACTGGCATAACTGGTACTCTTTTAGCCCACTGCACCACAGCTCAGACCCTTAAAAGAGATAGTAACTTCAGAGTATTTCACCTCCAAAGATCACCATCTCCCAAGGCCAACTAGAGCATAGTGAGGGGCTACTCACGTTCTTTCATCAAATTCCTGTTAATATGGGAGAACTCTGTGTCTATTCTTAATGCACAACTTGCCTAAACACGCAAGAGAGATTATACAACCTTAGAACACTTTCGCACCATGAGATTTGAACCCTAGCCAGCACAGAAGCCTTACAGCAACTGGCATATTTGGTACGCCTTTAACCCACTGCACCACAGCTCAGACCCTTAAAAGAGATGGTAACTTCGGAGTATTTCACCTCCAAAGATCACCATCTCCCAAGGGCAACAAGAGCATAGTGAGGGGCTACTCACATTCTTTCATCAAATTCCTGTTAATATGGGAGAACACTGTGTCTATGCTTAATGCACAACATGCCTAAACACGCAAGAGAGATTATACAACCTTAGAACACTTTCCCACCAGGAGATTCGAACCCTAGCCAGCACAGAAGCCTTACAGCAACTGGTACGCCTTTAACCCACTGCACCACAGCTCAGACCCTTAAAAGAGATGGTAACTTCGGAGCATTTCACCTCCAAAGATCACCATCTCCCAAGGGCAACTAGAGCATAGTGAGGGGCTACTCACGTTCTTTCATCATATTCCTGTTAATATGGGAGAACTCTGTGTCTATGCTTATTGCACAACTTGCCTAAACACGCAAGAGAGATTTTACAACCTTAGAACACTTTCCCACCAGGAGATTCGAACCCTAGCCAGCACAGAAGCCTTACAGCAAATGGCATAACTGGTACGCCTTTAACCCACTGCACCACAGCTCAGACCCTTATAAGAGATGGTAACTTCAGAGTATTTCACCTCCAAAGATCACCATCTCCCAAGGGCAACTAGAGCATAGTGAGGGGCTACTCACGTTCTTTCATCAAATTCCTGTTATTATGGGAGAACTCTGTGTCTATGCTTAATGAACAACTTACCTAAACACGCAAGAGAGATTATACAACTTTAGAACACTTTCCCACCAGGAGATTCGAACCCTAGCCAGCACAGAAGCCTTACAATAACTGGCATAACTGGTACGCCTTTAACCCACTGCACCACCGCTCAGACCCTTAAAAGAGATGGTAACTTCAGAGTATTTTACCTCCAAAGATCATCATCTCCCAAGGGAAACTAGAGCATAGTGAGGAGCTACTCACGTTCTTTCATCAAATTCCTGTTAATATGGGAGAACTCTGTGTCTATGCTTAATGCAAAACTTGCCTAAACACGCAAGAGAGATTATACAACCTTAGAACACTTTCCCACCAGAAGATTTGAACCCTAGCCAGCACAGAAGCCATACAGCAACTGGCATAACTGGTATGCCTTTAACCCATTGCACCACAGCTCAGACCCTTAAAAGAGATGGTAACTTCGGAGTATTTCATCTCCAAAGATCACCATCTCCCATGGGCAACTAGAGCATAGTGAGGGGCTACTAACGTTCTTTCATCAAATTCCTGTTAATATGGGAGAACTCTGTGTCTATGCTTAATGCATAACTTGCCTAAACACGCAAAAGAGATTATACAACCTTAGAACACCTTCCAACCAGGAGATTCGAACCCTAGCCAGCACAGAAGCCTTACAGCAACTGGCATAACTGGTACGCTTTTAGCCCACTGCACCACAGCTCAGACCCTTAAAAGAGATAGTAACTTCAGAGTATTTCACCTCCAAAGATCACCATCTCCCAAGGCCAACTAGAGCATAGTGAGGGGCTACTCACGTTCTTTCATCAAATTCCTGTTAATATGGGAGAACTCTGTGTCTATTCTTAATGCACAACTTGCCTAAATACGCAAGAGAGATTATACAACCTTAGAACACTTTCGCACCATGAGATTTGAACCCTAGCCAGCACAGAAGCCTTACAGCAACTGGCATATTTGGTACGCCTTTAACCCACAGCACCACAGCTCAGACCCTTAAAAGAGATAGTAACTTCGGAGTATTTCACCTCCAAAGATCACCATCTCCCAAGGGCAACAAGAGCATAGTGAGGGGCTACTCACGTTCTTTCATCAAATTCCTGTTAATATGGGAGAACTCTGTCTCTATTCTTAATGCACAACTTGCCTAAACACTCAAGAGAGATTATACAACCTTAGAACACTTTCCCACCATGAGATTCAAACCCTGGCCAGCACAGAAGCCTTACAGCAACTGGCATAACTGGTACGCCTTTAACCCAATGCACCACAGCTCAGACTCTTAAAAGAGATGGTAACTTCGGAGTATTTCACCTCCAAAGATCACCATCTCCCAAGGGCAACATGAGCATAGTGAGGGGCTACTCACATTCTTTCATCAAATTCCTGTTAATATTGGAGAACTCTGTGTCTATGCTTAATGCACAACTTGCCTAAACACGCAAGAGAGTTTATACAACCTTAGAACACTTTCCCAACAGGAGATTCGAACTCTAGCCAGCACACAAGCCTTACAGCACCTGGCATAACTGGTACGCCTTTAGCCCACTGCACCAGAGCTCAGACCCTTAAAAGAGATGGTAACTTCGTAGTATTTCACCTCCAAAGATCACCATCTCCCAAGGGCAACAAGAGCATAGTGAGGGGCTACTCACGTTCTTTCATCAAATTGCTGTTAATATGCGAGAACACTGTGTCTATGCTTAATGCACAACTTGCCTAAACACGCAAGAGAGATTATACAACCTTACAACACTTTCCCACCATGAGATTCGAACCCTAGCCAGCACAGAAGCCTTACAGCAACTGGCATAACTGGTATGCCTTTAACCCACTGCACCACAGCTCAGACCCTTAAAAGAGATGGTAACTTCGGAGTATTTCACCTCCAAAGATCACCATCTCCCAAGGGCAACGAGAGCAAAGTGAGGTGCTACTTACGTTCTTTCATCAAATTCTTGTTAATATGGGAGAACTCTGTGTCTATGCTTAATGCACAACTTGCCTAAACACGCAAGAGAGATTATACAACCTTAGAACACTTTCCCACCAGGAGATTCGAACCTTAGCCAGCACAGAAGCCTTACAGCAACTGGCAAACTGGTACTCCTTTAACCTACTGCACCACAGCTCAGACCCTTAAAAGAGATGGTAACTTCTGAGTATTTCACCTCCAAAGATCACCATCTCCCAAGGGCAACTAGAGCATAGTGAGGGGCTACTCACGTTCTTTCATCAAATTTCTGTTAATATGGGAGAACTCTGTGTCTATTCTTAATGCACAACTTGCCTAAACATGCAAGAGAGATTATACAACCTTAGAACACTTTCCCACCATGAGATTCAAACCCTGGCCAGCACAGAAGCCTTACAGCAACTGGCATAACTGGTACGCCTTTAACCAACTGCACCACAGCTCAGACCCTAAAAAGAGATGGTAACTTCGGAGTATTTCACCTCCAAAGATCACCATCTCCCAAGGGCAACATGAGCATAGTGAGGGGCTACTCACATTCTTTCATCAAATTCCTGTTAATATTGCAGAAAATGTGTCTATGCTTAATGCACAACTTGCCTAAACACGCAAGAGAGTTTATACAACCTTAGAACACTTTCCCAACAGGAGATTCGAACTCTAGCCAGCACACAAGCCTTACAGCACCTGGCATAACTGGTACGCCTTTAGCCCACTGCAATAGAGCTCAGACCCTTAAAAGAGATGGTAACTTCCTAGTATTTCACCTCCAAAGATCACCATCTCCCAAGGGCAACAAGAGCATAGTGAGGGGCTACTCACATTCTTTCATCAAATTCCTGTTAATATGGGAGAACACTGTGTCTATGCTTAATGCACAACTTGCCTAAACACGCAAGAGAGATTATACAACCTTAGAACACTTTCCCACCAGGAGATTCGAACCCTAGCCAGCACAGAAGCCTTACAGCAACTGGCATAACTGGTACGCCTTTAACCCACTGCACCACAGCTCAGACCCTTAAAAGAGATGGTAACTTTGGAGCATTTCACCTCCAAAGATCACCATCTCCCAAGGGCAACTAGAGCATAGTGAGGGGCTACTCACGTTCTTTCATCATATTCCTGTTAATATGGGAGAACTCTGTGTCTATGCTTATTGCACAACTTGCCTAAACACGCAAGAGAGATTTTACAACCTTAGAACACTTTCCCACCAGGAGATTCGAACCCTAGCCAGCACAGAAGCCTTACAGCAAAAGGCATAACTGGTACGCCTTTAACCCACTGCACCACAGCTCAGACCCTTATAAGAGATGGTAACTTCAGAGTATTTCACCTCCAAAGATCACCATCTCCCAAGGGCAACTAGAGCATAGTGAGGGGCTACTCACGTTCTTTCATCAAATACCTGTTATTATGGGAGAACTCTGTGTCTATGCTTAATGAACAACTTACCTAAACACGCAAGAGAGATTATACAACTTTAGAACACTTTCCCACCAGGAGATTCGAACCCTATCCAGCACAGAAGCCTTACAATAACTGGCATAACTGGTACGCCTTTAACCCACTGCACCACAGCTCAGACCCTTAAAAGAGATGGTAACTTCAGAGTATTTTACCTCCAAAGATCATCATCTCCCAAGGGCAACTAGAGCATAGTGAGGAGCTACTCACGTTCTTTCGTCAAATTCCTGTTAATATGGGAGAACTCTGTGTCTATGCTTAATGCAAAACTTGCCTAAACACGCAAGAGAGATTATACAACCTTAGAACACTTTCCCACCAGAAGATTTGAACCCTAGCCAGCACAGAAGCCTTACAGCAACTGGCATAACTGGTACGCCTTTAACCCATTGCACCACAGCTCAGACCCATAAAAGAGATGGTAACTTCGGAGTATTTCATCTCCAAAGATCACCATCTCCCAAGGGCAACTAGAGCATAGTGAGGGGCTACTAACGTTCTTTCATCAAATTCCTGTTAATATGGGAGAACTCTGTGTCTATGCTTAATGCATAACTTGCCTAAACACGCAAAAGAGATTATACAACCTTAGAACACCTTCCCACCAGGAGATTCGAACCCTAGCCAGCACAGAAGCCTTACAGCAACTGGCATAACTGGTACTCTTTTAGCCCACTGCACCACAGCTCAGACCCTTAAAAGAGATAGTAACTTCAGAGTATTTCACCTCCAAAGATCACCATCTCCCAAGGCCAACTAGAGCATAGTGAGGGGCTACTCACGTTCTTTCATCAAATTCCTGTTAATATGGGAGAACTCTGTGTCTATTCTTAATGCACAACTTGCCTAAACACGCAAGAGAGATTATACAACCTTAGAACACTTTCGCACCATGAGATTTGAACCCTAGCCAGCACAGAAGCCTTACAGCAACTGGCATATTTGGTACGCCTTTAACCCACTGCACCACAGCTCAGACCCTTAAAAGAGATGGTAACTTCGGAGTATTTCACCTCCAAAGATCACCATCTCCCAAGGGCAACAAGAGCATAGTGAGGGGCTACTCACATTCTTTCATCAAATTCCTGTTAATATGGGAGAACACTGTGTCTATGCTTAATGCACAACATGCCTAAACACGCAAGAGAGATTATACAACCTTAGAACACTTTCCCACCAGGAGATTCGAACCCTAGCCAGCACAGAAGCCTTACAGCAACTGGTACGCCTTTAACCCACTGCACCACAGCTCAGACCCTTAAAAGAGATGGTAACTTCGGAGCATTTCACCTCCAAAGATCACCATCTCCCAAGGGCAACTAGAGCATAGTGAGGGGCTACTCACGTTCTTTCATCATATTCCTGTTAATATGGGAGAACTCTGTGTCTATGCTTATTGCACAACTTGCCTAAACACGCAAGAGAGATTTTACAACCTTAGAACACTTTCCCACCAGGAGATTCGAACCCTAGCCAGCACAGAAGCCTTACAGCAAATGGCATAACTGGTACGCCTTTAACCCACTGCACCACAGCTCAGACCCTTATAAGAGATGGTAACTTCAGAGTATTTCACCTCCAAAGATCACCATCTCCCAAGGGCAACTAGAGCATAGTGAGGGGCTACTCACGTTCTTTCATCAAATTCCTGTTATTATGGGAGAACTCTGTGTCTATGCTTAATGAACAACTTACCTAAACACGCAAGAGAGATTATACAACTTTAGAACACTTTCCCACCAGGAGATTCGAACCCTAGCCAGCACAGAAGCCTTACAATAACTGGCATAACTGGTACGCCTTTAACCCACTGCACCACCGCTCAGACCCTTATAAGAGATGGTAACTTCAGAGTATTTTACCTCCAAAGATCATCATCTCCCAAGGGAAACTAGAGCATAGTGAGGAGCTACTCACGTTCTTTCATCAAATTCCTGTTAATATGGGAGAACTCTGTGTCTATGCTTAATGCAAAACTTGCCTAAACACGCAAGAGAGATTATACAACCTTAGAACACTTTCCCACCAGAAGATTTGAACCCTAGCCAGCACAGAAGCCATACAGCAACTGGCATAACTGGTATGCCTTTAACCCATTGCACCACAGCTCAGACCCTTAAAAGAGATGGTAACTTCGGAGTATTTCATCTCCAAAGATCACCATCTCCCATGGGCAACTAGAGCATAGTGAGGGGCTACTAACGTTCTTTCATCAAATTCCTGTTAATATGGGAGAACTCTGTGTCTATGCTTAATGCATAACTTGCCTAAACACGCAAAAGAGATTATACAACCTTAGAACACCTTCCAACCAGGAGATTCGAACCCTAGCCAGCACAGAAGCCTTACAGCAACTGGCATAACTGGTACGCTTTTAGCCCACTGCACCACAGCTCAGACCCTTAAAAGAGATAGTAACTTCAGAGTATTTCACCTCCAAAGATCACCATCTCCCAAGGCCAACTAGAGCATAGTGAGGGGCTACTCACGTTCTTTCATCAAATTCCTGTTAATATGGGAGAACTCTGTGTCTATTCTTAATGCACAACTTGCCTAAATACGCAAGAGAGATTATACAACCTTAGAACACTTTCGCACCATGAGATTTGAACCCTAGCCAGCACAGAAGCCTTACAGCAACTGGCATATTTGGTACGCCTTTAACCCACAGCACCACAGCTCAGACCCTTAAAAGAGATAGTAACTTCGGAGTATTTCACCTCCAAAGATCACCATCTCCCAAGGGCAACAAGAGCATAGTGAGGGGCTACTCACGTTCTTTCATCAAATTCCTGTTAATATGGGAGAACTCTGTCTCTATTCTTAATGCACAACTTGCCTAAACACTCAAGAGAGATTATACAACCTTAGAACACTTTCCCACCATGAGATTCAAACCCTGGCCAGCACAGAAGCCTTACAGCAACTGGCATAACTGGTACGCCTTTAACCCAATGCACCACAGCTCAGACTCTTAAAAGAGATGGTAACTTCGGAGTATTTCACCTCCAAAGATCACCATCTCCCAAGGGCAACATGAGCATAGTGAGGGGCTACTCACATTCTTTCATCAAATTCCTGTTAATATTGGAGAACTCTGTGTCTATGCTTAATGCACAACTTGCCTAAACACGCAAGAGAGTTTATACAACCTTAGAACACTTTCCCAACAGGAGATTCGAACTCTAGCCAGCACACAAGCCTTACAGCACCTGGCATAACTGGTACGCCTTTAGCCCACTGCACCAGAGCTCAGACCCTTAAAAGAGATGGTAACTTCGTAGTATTTCACCTCCAAAGATCACCATCTCCCAAGGGCAACAAGAGCATAGTGAGGGGCTACTCACGTTCTTTCATCAAATTGCTGTTAATATGCGAGAACACTGTGTCTATGCTTAATGCACAACTTGCCTAAACACGCAAGAGAGATTATACAACCTTACAACACTTTCCCACCATGAGATTCGAACCCTAGCCAGCACAGAAGCCTTACAGCAACTGGCATAACTGGTATGCCTTTAACCCACTGCACCACAGCTCAGACCCTTAAAAGAGATGGTAACTTCGGAGTATTTCACCTCCAAAGATCACCATCTCCCAAGGGCAACGAGAGCAAAGTGAGGTGCTACTTACGTTCTTTCATCAAATTCTTGTTAATATGGGAGAACTCTGTGTCTATGCTTAATGCACAACTTGCCTAAACACGCAAGAGAGATTATACAACCTTAGAACACTTTCCCACCAGGAGATTCGAACCTTAGCCAGCACAGAAGCCTTACAGCAACTGGCAAACTGGTACTCCTTTAACCTACTGCACCACAGCTCAGACCCTTAAAAGAGATGGTAACTTCTGAGTATTTCACCTCCAAAGATCACCATCTCCCAAGGGCAACTAGAGCATAGTGAGGGGCTACTCACGTTCTTTCATCAAATTTCTGTTAATATGGGAGAACTCTGTGTCTATTCTTAATGCACAACTTGCCTAAACATGCAAGAGAGATTATACAACCTTAGAACACTTTCCCACCATGAGATTCAAACCCTGGCCAGCACAGAAGCCTTACAGCAACTGGCATAACTGGTACGCCTTTAACCAACTGCACCACAGCTCAGACCCTAAAAAGAGATGGTAACTTCGGAGTATTTCACCTCCAAAGATCACCATCTCCCAAGGGCAACATGAGCATAGTGAGGGGCTACTCACATTCTTTCATCAAATTCCTGTTAATATTGCAGAAAATGTGTCTATGCTTAATGCACAACTTGCCTAAACACGCAAGAGAGTTTATACAACCTTAGAACACTTTCCCAACAGGAGATTCGAACTCTAGCCAGCACACAAGCCTTACAGCACCTGGCATAACTGGTACGCCTTTAGCCCACTGCAATAGAGCTCAGACCCTTAAAAGAGATGGTAACTTCCTAGTATTTCACCTCCAAAGATCACCATCTCCCAAGGGCAACAAGAGCATAGTGAGGGGCTACTCACATTCTTTCATCAAATTCCTGTTAATATGGGAGAACACTGTGTCTATGCTTAATGCACAACTTGCCTAAACACGCAAGAGAGATTATACAACCTTAGAACACTTTCCCACCAGGAGATTCGAACCCTAGCCAGCACAGAAGCCTTACAGCAACTGGCATAACTGGTACGCCTTTAACCCACTGCACCACAGCTCAGACCCTTAAAAGAGATGGTAACTTTGGAGCATTTCACCTCCAAAGATCACCATCTCCCAAGGGCAACTAGAGCATAGTGAGGGGCTACTCACGTTCTTTCATCATATTCCTGTTAATATGGGAGAACTCTGTGTCTATGCTTATTGCACAACTTGCCTAAACACGCAAGAGAGATTTTACAACCTTAGAACACTTTCCCACCAGGAGATTCGAACCCTAGCCAGCACAGAAGCCTTACAGCAAAAGGCATAACTGGTACGCCTTTAACCCACTGCACCACAGCTCAGACCCTTATAAGAGATGGTAACTTCAGAGTATTTCACCTCCAAAGATCACCATCTCCCAAGGGCAACTAGAGCATAGTGAGGGGCTACTCACGTTCTTTCATCAAATACCTGTTATTATGGGAGAACTCTGTGTCTATGCTTAATGAACAACTTACCTAAACACGCAAGAGAGATTATACAACTTTAGAACACTTTCCCACCAGGAGATTCGAACCCTAGCCAGCACAGAAGCCTTACAATAACTGGCATAACTGGTTCGCCTTTAACCCACTGCACCACAGCTCAGACCCTTAAAAGAGATGGTAACTTCAGAGTATTTTACCTCAAAGATCATCATCTCCCAAGGGAAACTAGAGCATAGTGAGGAGCTACTCACGTTCTTTCGTCAAATTCCTGTTAATATGGGAGAACTCTGTGTCTATGCTTAATGCAAAACTTGCCTAAACACGCAAGAGAGATTATACAACCTTAGAACACTTTCCCACCAGAAGATTTGAACCCTAGCCAGCACAGAAGCCATACAGCAACTGGCATAACTGGTACACCTTTAACCCATTGCACCACAGCTCAGACCCTTAAAAGAGATGGTAACTTCGGAGTATTGCATCTCCAAAGATCACCATCTCCCAAGGGCAACTAGAGCATAGTGAGGGGCTACTAACGTTCTTTCATCAAATTCCTGTTAATATGGGAGAACTCTGTGTCTATGCTTAATGCATAACTTGCCTAAACACGCAAAAGAGATTATACAACCTTAGAACACCTTCCCACCAGGAGATTCGAACCCTAGCCAGCACAGAAGCCTTACAGCAACTGGCATAACTGGTACGCTTTTAGCCCACTGCACCACAGCTCAGACCCTTAAAAGAGATAGTAACTTCAGAGTATTTCACCTCCAAAGATCACCATCTCCCAAGGCCAACTAGAGCATAGTGAGGGGCTACTAACGTTCTTTCATCAAATTCCTGTTAATATGGGAGAACTCTGTGTCTATTCTTAATGCACAACTTGCCTAAACACGCATGAGAGATTATACAACCTTAGAACACTTTCGCACCATGAGATTTGAACCCTAGCCAGCACAGAAGCCTTACAGCAACTGGCATATTTGGTACGCCTTTAACCCACTGCACCACAGCTCAGACCCTTAAAAGAGATGGTAACTTCGGAGTATTTCACCTCCAAAGATCACCATCTCCCAAGGGCAACAAGAGCATAGTGAGGGGCTACTCACGTTCTTTCATCAAATTCCTGTTAATATGGGAGAACTCTGTGTCTATTCTTAATGCACAACTTGCCTAAACACGCAAGAGAGATTATACAACCTTAGAACACTTTCCCACCATGAGATTCAAACCCTGGCCAGCACAGAAGCCTTACAGCAACTGGCATAACTGGTACGCCTTTAACCCAATGCACCACAGCTCAGACTCTTAAAAGAGATGGTAACTTCGGAGTATTTCACCTCCAAAGATCACCATCTCCCAAGGGCAACATGAGCATAGTGATGGGCTACTCACATTCTTTCATCAAATTCCTGTTAATATTGGAGAACTCTGTGTCTATGCTTAATGCACAACTTGCCTAAACACGCAAGAGAGTTTATACAACCTTAGAACACTTTCCCAACAGGAGATTCGAACTCTAGCCAGCACACAAGCCTTACAGCACCTGGCATAACTGGTACGCCTTTAGCCCACTGCACCAGAGCTCAGACCCTTAAAAGAGATGGTAACTTCGTAGTATTTCACCTTCAAAGATCACCATCTCCCCAGGGCAACAAGAGCATAGTGAGGGGCTACTCACGTTCTTTCATCAAATTGCTGTTAATATGCGAGAACACTGTGTCTATGCTTAATGCACAACTTGCCTAAACATGCAAGAGAGATTATACAACCTTACAACACTTTCCCACCATGAGATTCGAACCCTAGCCAGCACAGAAGCCTTACAGCAACTGGCATAACTGGTATGCCTTTAACCCACTGCACCACAGCTCAGACCCTTAAAAGAGATAGTAACTTCGGAGTATTTCACCTCCAAAGATCACCATCTCCCAAGGGCAACGAGAGCATAGTGAGGTGCTACTTACGTTCTTTCATCAAATTCTTGTTAATATGGGAGAACTCTGTGTCTATGCTTAATGCACAACTTGCCTAAACACGCAAGAGAGATTATACAACCTTAGAACACTTTCCCACCAGGAGATTCGAACCCTACCCAGCACAGAAGCCTTACAGCAACTGGCAAACTGGTACTCCTTTAAACTACTGCACCACAGCTCAGAACCTTAAAAGAGATGGTAACTTGTGAGTATTTCACCTCCAAAGATCACCATCTCCCAAGGGCAACTAGAGCATAGTGAGGGGCTACTCACGTTCTTTCATCAAATTTCTGTTAATATGGGAGAATTCTGTGTCTATGCTTAATGCACAACTTGCCTAAACACGCAAGAGAGATTATACAACCTTAGAACACTTTCCCACCAGGAGATTCGAACACTAGCCAGCACAGAAGCCTTACAGCACCTGGCATAACTGGTACGCCTTTAACCAACTTCACCACAGCTCAGACCCTTAAAAGAGATGGTAACTTCGGAGTATTTCACTTCCAAAGATCACCATCTCCCAAGGGCAACGAGAGCATAGTGAGGGGCACTCACGTTCTTTCATCAAATTCCTGTTATTATGGGAGAACTCTGTGTCTATTCTTAATGCACAACTTGCCTAAACACGCAAGAGAGATTAAACAACCTTACAACACTTTCCCACCATGAGATTCGAACCCTAGCCAGCACAGAAGCCTTACAGCAACTGGTACGCCTTTAACCCACTGCACCACAGCTCAGACCCTTAAAAGAGATGGTATCTTCGGAGTATTTCACCTCCAAAGATCACCATCTCCCAAGGGCAACAAGAGCATAGTGAGGGGCTACTCACGTTCTTTCATCAAATTCCTGTTAATATGGGAGAACTCTGTGTCTATGCTTAATGCACAACTTGCCTAAACACGCAAGAGAGATTATACAACCTTAGAACACTTTCCCACCAAGAGATTCGAACCCCAGCCAGCACAGAAGCCTTACAGCAACTGGCATAACTTGTACCCCTTTAACATACTACATCACAGCTCAGACCCTCAAAAGAGATGGCAACTTCGGAGTATTTCACCTCCAAAGATCACCATCTCCCAAGGGCAATTAAAGCATAGTGAGTGGCTACTCACGTTCTTTCATCAAATTCCTGTTAATATGGGAGAACTCTGTGTCTATTCTTAATGCACAACTTGCCTAAACACGCAAGAGAGATTATACAACCTTAGAACACTTTCCCACCATGAGATTCGAACCCTGGCCAGCACAGAAGCCTTACAGCAACTGGCATAACTGGTACGCCTTTAACCCACTGCACCACAGCTCAGACCCTTAAAAGAGATGGTAACTACGGAGTATTTCACCTCCAAAGATCACCATCTCCCAAGGGCAACATGAGCATAGTGAAGGGCTACTCACATTCTTTCATCAAATTCCGGTTAATATTGGAGAACTCTGTGTCTATGCTTAATGCACAACTTGCCTAAACACGCAAGAGAGTTTATACAACCTTAGAACACTTTCCCACCAGGAGATTCGAACCCTTGCCAGCACAGAAGCCTTACAGCAAATGGCATAACTGGTACGCCTTTAACCCACTGCACCACAGCTCAGACCCTTATAAGAGATGGTAACTTCAGAGTATTTCACCTCCAAAGATCACCATCTCCCAAGGGCAACTAGAGCATAGTGAGGGGCTACTCACGTTCTTTCATCAAATTCCTGTTATTATGGGAGAACTCTGTGTCTATGCTTAATGAACAACTTACCTAAACACGCAAGAGAGATTATACAACTTTAGAACACTTTCCCACCAGGAGATTCGAACCCTAGCCAGCACAGAAGCCTTACAATAACTGGCATAACTGGTTCGCCTTTAACCCACTGCACCACAGCTCAGACCCTTAAAAGAGATGGTAACTTCAGAGTATTTTACCTCAAAGATCATCATCTCCCAAGGGAAACTAGAGCATAGTGAGGAGCTACTCACGTTCTTTCGTCAAATTCCTGTTAATATGGGAGAACTCTGTGTCTATGCTTAATGCAAAACTTGCCTAAACACGCAAGAGAGATTATACAACCTTAGAACACTTTCCCACCAGAAGATTTGAACCCTAGCCAGCACAGAAGCCATACAGCAACTGGCATAACTGGTACACCTTTAACCCATTGCACCACAGCTCAGACCCTTAAAAGAGATGGTAACTTCGGAGTATTGCATCTCCAAAGATCACCATCTCCCAAGGGCAACTAGAGCATAGTGAGGGGCTACTAACGTTCTTTCATCAAATTCCTGTTAATATGGGAGAACTCTGTGTCTATGCTTAATGCATAACTTGCCTAAACACGCAAAAGAGATTATACAACCTTAGAACACCTTCCCACCAGGAGATTCGAACCCTAGCCAGCACAGAAGCCTTACAGCAACTGGCATAACTGGTACGCTTTTAGCCCACTGCACCACAGCTCAGACCCTTAAAAGAGATAGTAACTTCAGAGTATTTCACCTCCAAAGATCACCATCTCCCAAGGCCAACTAGAGCATAGTGAGGGGCTACTCACGTTCTTTCATCAAATTCCTGTTAATATGGGAGAACTCTGTGTCTATTCTTAATGCACAACTTGCCTAAACACGCATGAGAGATTATACAACCTTAGAACACTTTCGCACCATGAGATTTGAACCCTAGCCAGCACAGAAGCCTTACAGCAACTGGCATATTTGGTACGCCTTTAACCCACTGCACCACAGCTCAGACCCTTAAAAGAGATGGTAACTTCGGAGTATTTCACCTCCAAAGATCACCATCTCCCAAGGGCAACAAGAGCATAGTGAGGGGCTACTCACGTTCTTTCATCAAATTCCTGTTAATATGGGAGAACTCTGTGTCTATTCTTAATGCACAACTTGCCTAAACACGCAAGAGAGATTATACAACCTTAGAACACTTTCCCACCATGAGATTCAAACCCTGGCCAGCACAGAAGCCTTACAGCAACTGGCATAACTGGTACGCCTTTAACCCAATGCACCACAGCTCAGACTCTTAAAAGAGATGGTAACTTCGGAGTATTTCACCTCCAAAGATCACCATCTCCCAAGGGCAACATGAGCATAGTGATGGGCTACTCACATTCTTTCATCAAATTCCTGTTAATATTGGAGAACTCTGTGTCTATGCTTAATGCACAACTTGCCTAAACACGCAAGAGAGTTTATACAACCTTAGAACACTTTCCCAACAGGAGATTCGAACTCTAGCCAGCACACAAGCCTTACAGCACCTGGCATAACTGGTACGCCTTTAGCCCACTGCACCAGAGCTCAGACCCTTAAAAGAGATGGTAACTTCGTAGTATTTCACCTTCAAAGATCACCATCTCCCCAGGGCAACAAGAGCATAGTGAGGGGCTACTCACGTTCTTTCATCAAATTGCTGTTAATATGCGAGAACACTGTGTCTATGCTTAATGCACAACTTGCCTAAACATGCAAGAGAGATTATACAACCTTACAACACTTTCCCACCATGAGATTCGAACCCTAGCCAGCACAGAAGCCTTACAGCAACTGGCATAACTGGTATGCCTTTAACCCACTGCACCACAGCTCAGACCCTTAAAAGAGATAGTAACTTCGGAGTATTTCACCTCCAAAGATCACCATCTCCCAAGGGCAACGAGAGCATAGTGAGGTGCTACTTACGTTCTTTCATCAAATTCTTGTTAATATGGGAGAACTCTGTGTCTATGCTTAATGCACAACTTGCCTAAACACGCAAGAGAGATTATACAACCTTAGAACACTTTCCCACCAGGAGATTCGAACCCTACCCAGCACAGAAGCCTTACAGCAACTGGCAAACTGGTACTCCTTTAAACTACTGCACCACAGCTCAGAACCTTAAAAGAGATGGTAACTTGTGAGTATTTCACCTCCAAAGATCACCATCTCCCAAGGGCAACTAGAGCATAGTGAGGGGCTACTCACGTTCTTTCATCAAATTTCTGTTAATATGGGAGAATTCTGTGTCTATGCTTAATGCACAACTTGCCTAAACACGCAAGAGAGATTATACAACCTTAGAACACTTTCCCACCAGGAGATTCGAACACTAGCCAGCACAGAAGCCTTACAGCACCTGGCATAACTGGTACGCCTTTAACCAACTTCACCACAGCTCAGACCCTTAAAAGAGATGGTAACTTCGGAGTATTTCACTTCCAAAGATCACCATCTCCCAAGGGCAACGAGAGCATAGTGAGGGGCACTCACGTTCTTTCATCAAATTCCTGTTATTATGGGAGAACTCTGTGTCTATTCTTAATGCACAACTTGCCTAAACACGCAAGAGAGATTATACAACCTTACAACACTTTCCCACCATGAGATTCGAACCCTAGCCAGCACAGAAGCCTTACAGCAACTGGTACGCCTTTAACCCACTGCACCACAGCTCAGACCCTTAAAAGAGATGGTATCTTCGGAGTATTTCACCTCCAAAGATCACCATCTCCCAAGGGCAACAAGAGCATAGTGAGGGGCTACTCACGTTCTTTCATCAAATTCCTGTTAATATGGGAGAACTCTGTGTCTATGCTTAATGCACAACTTGCCTAAACACGCAAGAGAGATTATACAACCTTAGAACACTTTCCCACCAAGAGATTCGAACCCCAGCCAGCACAGAAGCCTTACAGCAACTGGCATAACTTGTACCCCTTTAACATACTACATCACAGCTCAGACCCTCAAAAGAGATGGCAACTTCGGAGTATTTCACCTCCAAAGATCACCATCTCCCAAGGGCAATTAAAGCATAGTGAGTGGCTACTCACGTTCTTTCATCAAATTCCTGTTAATATGGGAGAACTCTGTGTCTATTCTTAATGCACAACTTGCCTAAACACGCAAGAGAGATTATACAACCTTAGAACACTTTCCCACCATGAGATTCGAACCCTGGCCAGCACAGAAGCCTTACAGCAACTGGCATAACTGGTACGCCTTTAACCCACTGCACCACAGCTCAGACCCTTAAAAGAGATGGTAACTACGGAGTATTTCACCTCCAAAGATCACCATCTCCCAAGGGCAACATGAGCATAGTGAAGGGCTACTCACATTCTTTCATCAAATTCCGGTTAATATTGGAGAACTCTGTGTCTATGCTTAATGCACAACTTGCCTAAACACGCAAGAGAGTTTATACAACCTTAGAACACTTTCCCACCAGGAGATTCGAACCCTTGCCAGCACAGAAGCCTTACAGCAAATGGCATAACTGGTACGCCTTTAACCCACTGCACCAAAGCTCAGACCCTTATAAGAGATGGTAACTTCAGAGTATTTCACCTCCAAAGATCACCATCTCCCAAGGGCAACTAGAGCATAGTGAGGGGCTACTCACGTTCTTTCATCAAATTCCTGTTATTATGGGAGAACTCTGTGTCTATTCTTAATGCACAACTTGCCTAAACACGCAAGAGAGATTATACAACCTTAGAAGACTTTCGCACCATGAGATTTGAACCCTAGCCAGCACAGAAGCCTTACAGCAACTGGCATATTTGGTACGCCTTTAACCCACTGCACCACAGCTCAGACCCTTAAAAGAGATGGTAACTTCGGAGTATTTCACCTCCAAAGATCACCATCTCCCAAGGGCAACAAGAGCATAGTGAGGGGCTACTCACGTTCTTTCATCAAATTCCTGTTAATATGGGAGAACTCTGTGTCTATGCTTAATGCAAAACTTGCCTAAACACGCAAGAGAGATTATACAACCTTAGAACACTTTCCCACCAGAAGATTTGAACCCTAGCCAGCACAGAAGCCTTACAGCAACTGGCATAACTGGTACGCCTTTAACCCATTGCACCACAGCTCAGACCCTTAAAAGAGATGGTAACTTTGGAGTATTTCATCTCCAAAGATCACCATCTCCCAAGGGCAACTAGAGCATAGTGAGGGGCTACTAACGTTCTTTCATCAAATTCCTGTTAATATGGGAGAACTCTGTGTCTATGCTTAATGCATAACTTGCCTAAACACGCAAAAGAGATTATACAACCTTAGAACACCTTCCCACCAGGAGATTCGAACCCTAGCCAGCACAGAAGCCTTACAGCAACTGGCATAACTGGTACGCTTTTAGCCCACTGCACCACAGCTCAGACCCTTAAAAGAGATAGTAACTTCAGAGTATTTCACCTCCAAAGATCACCATCTCCCAAGGCCAACTAGAGCATAGTGAGGGGCTACTCACGTTCTTTCATCAAATTCCTGTTAATATGGGAGAACTCTGTGTCTATTCTTAATGCACAACTTGCCTAAACACGCAAGAGAGATTATACAACCTTAGAACACTTTCGCACCATGAGATTTGAACCCTAGCCAGCACAGAAGCCTTACAGCAACTGGCATATTTGATACGCCTTTAACCCACTGCACCACAGCTCAGACCCTTAAAAGAGATGGTAACTTCGGAGTATTTCACCTCCAAAGATCACCATCTCCCAAGGGCAACAAGAGCATAGTGAGGGGCTACTCACGTTCTTTCATCAAATTCCTGTTAATATGGGAGAACTCTGTGTCTATTCTTAATGCACAACTTGCCTAAACACGCAAGAGAGATTATACAACCTTAGAACACTTTCCCACCATGAGATTCAAACCCTGGCCAGCACAGAAGCCTTACAGCAACTGGCATAACTGGTACGCCTTTAACCCAATGCACCACAGCTCAGACCCTTAAAAGAGATGGTAACTTCGGAGTATTTCACCTCCAAAGATCACCATCTCCCAAGGGCAACATGAGCATAGTGAGGGGCTACTCACATTCTTTCATCAAATTCCTGTTAATATTGGAGAACTCTGTGTCTATGCTTAATGCACAACTTGCCTAAACACGCAAGAGAGTTTATACAACCTTAGAACACTTTCATAACAGGAGATTCAAACTCTAGCCAGCACACAAGCCTTACAGCACCTGGCATAACTGGTACGCCTTTAGCCCACTGCACCAGAGCTCTGACCCTTAAAAGAGATAGTAACTTCGTAGTATTTGACCTCCAAAGATCACCATCTCCCAAGGGCAACAAGAGCATAGTGAGGGGCTACTCACGTTCTTTCATCAAATTCCTGTTAATATGCGAGAACACTGTGTCTATGCTTAATGCACAACTTGCCTAAACACGCAAGAGAGATTATACAACCTTACAACACTTTCCCACCATGAGATTCGAACCCTAGCCAGCACAGAAGCCTTACAGCAACTGGCATAACTGGTATGCCTTTAACCCACTGCACCAGAGCTCAGACCCTTAAAAGAGATGGTAACTTTGGAGTATTTCACCTCCAAAGATCACGATCTCCCAAGGGCAACTAGAGCATAGTGAGGGGCTACTCACGTTCTTTCATCAAATTTCTGTTAATATGGGAGAATTCTGTGTCTATGCCTAATGCACAACTTGCCTAAACACGCAAGAGAGATTATACAACCTTAGAACACTTTCCCACCAGGAGATTCGAACCCTAGCCAGCACAGAAGCCTTACAGCACCTGGCATAACTGGTACGCCTTTAACCAACTTCACCACAGCTCAGACCCTTAAAAGAGACAGTAACTTCGGAGTATTTCACTTCCAAAGATCACCATCTCCCAAGGGCAACGAGAGCATAGTGAGGGGCACTCACGTTCTTTCATCAAATTCCTGTTATTATGGGAGAACTCTGTGTCTATTCTTAATGCACAACTTTCCTAAACACGCAAGAGAGATTATACAACCTTACTACACTTTCCCACCATGAGATTCGAACCCTAGCCAGCACAGAAGCCTTACAGCAACTGGTACGCCTTTAACCCACTGCACCACAGCTCAGACCCTTAAAAGAGATGGTATCTTCGGAGTATTTCACCTCCAAAGATCACCATCTCCCAAGGGCAACAAGAGCATAGTGAGGGGCTACTCACGTTCTTTCATCAAATTCCTGTTAATATGGGAGAACTCTGTGTCTATGCTTAATGCACAACTTGCCTAAACACGCAAGAGAGATTATACAACCTTAGAACACTTTCCCACCAGGAGATTCGAACCCCAGCCAGCACAGAAGCCTTACAGCAACTGGCATAACTGGTACCCCTTTAACATACTACATCACAGCTCAGACCCTCAAAAGAGATGGCAACTTCGGAGTATTTCACCTCCAAAGATCACCATCTCCCAAGGGCAATTAAAGCATAGTGAGTGGCTACTCACGTTCTTTCATCAAATTCCTGTTAATATGGGAGAACTCTGTGTCTATTCTTAATGCACAACTTGCCTAAACACGCAAGAGAGATTATACAACCTTAGAACACTTTCCCACCATGAGATTCGAACCCTGGCCAGCACAGAAGCCTTACAGCAACTGGCATAACTGGTACGCCTTTAACCCACTGCACCACAGCTCAGACCCTTAAAAGAGATGGTAACTTCGGAGTATTTCACCTCCAAAGATCACCATCTCCCAAGGGCAACATGAGCATAGTGAAGGGCTACTCACATTCTTTCATCAAATTCCGGTTAATATTGGAGAACTCTGTGTCTATGCCTAATGCACAACTTGCCTAAACACGCAAGAGAGATTATAAATTCTTAGAACACTTTCCCACCTGGAGATTCGAACCCTAGCCAGCACAGAAGCCTTACAGCAACTGGCATATTTGGTACGCCTTTAACCCACTGCACCACAGCTCAGACCCTTAAAAGAGATGGTAACTTCGGAGTATTTCACCTCCAAAGATCACCATCTCCCAAGGGCAACAAGAGCATAGTGAGGGGCTACTCACGTTCTTTCATCAAATTCCTGTTAATATGGGAGAACTCTGTGTCTATTTTTAATGCACAACTTGCCTAAACACGCAATAGAGATTATACAACCTTAGAACACTTTCCCACCAGGAGATTCGAACCCTAGCCAGCACAGAAGCCTTACAGCAACTGGCATAACTGGTACCCCTTTAAACCACTACATCACAGCTCAGACCCTCAAAAGAGATGGTAACTTTGGAGTATTTCACCTCCAAAGATAACCATCTCCCAAGGGCAATTAAAGCATAGTGAGGGGCTACTCACGTTCTTTCATCAAATTCCTGTTAATATGGGAGAACTCTGTGTCTATGCTTAATGCACAACTTGCCTAAACATGCAAGAGAGTTTATACAACCTAAGAACACTTTCCCAACAGGAGATTCGAACTCTAGCCAGCACACAAGCCTTACAGCACCTGGCATAACTGGTACGCCTTTAGCCCACTGCACCAGAGCTCAGACCATTAAAAGAGATGGTAACTTCGTAGTATTTCACCTCCAAAGATCACCATCTCCCTAGGGCAACTAGAGCATAGTGAGGGGCTACTTACGTTCTTTCATCAAATTCCTGTTAATATGGGAGAACACTGTGTCTATGCTTAATGCACAACTTGCCTAAACACGCAAGAGAGATTATACAACCTTAGAACACTTTCCCACCAGGAGATTCGAACCCTAGTCAGCACAGAAGATTTACAGCAACTGGCATAACTGGTACGCCTTTAACCCACTGCACCAGAGCTCAGACCCTTAAAAAGAGATAGTAACTTCGGAGTATTTCACCTCCAAAGATCACCATCTCCCAAGGGCAACTAGAGCATAGTGAAGGACTACTCACGTTCTCTCATCAAATTCCTGTTAATATGGGAGACCTCTGTGTCTATGCTTAATGCACAACTTACCTAAACACGGAAGAGAGATTATACAACCTTAGAACACTTTCTTACCAGGAGATTCGAACCCTAGCCAGCACAGAAGCCTTACAGCAACTGGCATAACTGGCATGACTTTAACCCACTGCACCACAGCTCAGACCCTTGAAAGAGATGGTAACTTCGGAGTATTTCACCTCCAAAGATCACCATCTCCCAAGGGCAACGAGAGCATAGTGAGGTGCTACTTATATTCTTTCATCAAATTCTTGTTAATATGGGAGAACTCTGTGTCTATGCATAATGCACAACTTGCCTAAACACGCAAGAGAGATTATACAACCTTAGAACACTTTCCCACCAGGAGATTCGAACCCTAGCCAGCACAGAAGCCTTACAGCAACTGGCAAACTGGTACGCCTTTAACCTACTGCACCACAGCTCAAACCCTTAAAAGAGATGGTAACTTTGGAGTATTTCACCTCCAAAGATCACCATCTCCCAAGGGCAACTAGAGCATAGTGAGGGGCTACTCACATTCTTTCATCAAATTCCTGTTAATATGGGAGAATTCTGTGTCTAAGCTTAATGCACAACTTGCCTAAACACGCAAGAGAGATTATACAACCTTAGAACACTTTCCCACCAGGAGATTCGAACCCTAGCCAGCATAGAAGCCTTACAGCAACTGGCATAACTGGTACGCGTTTAACCAACTTCACCACAGCTCAGACCCTTAAAAGAGATGGTAACTTCGGAGTATTTCACTTCCAAAGATCACCATCTCCCAAAGGCAACGAGAGCATAGTGAGGGGCACTCACGTTCTTTCATCAAATTCCTGTTATTATGGGAGAACTCTGTGTCTATTCTTAATGCACAACTTGCCTAAACACGCAAGAGACATTATACAACCTTACAACACTTTCCCACCATGAGATTCGAACCCTAGCCAGCACAGAAGCCTTACAGCAACTGGTACGCCTTAAACCCACTGCACCACAGCTCAGACCCTTAAAAAGAGATGGTATCTTCGGAGTATTTCACCTCCAAAGATCACCATCTCCCAAGGGCAACAAGAGCATAGTGAGGGGCTACTCACGTTCTTTCATCAAATTCCTGTTAATATGGGAGAACTCTGTGTCTATGCTTAATGCACTACTTGCCTAAACACGCAAGAGAGATTATACAACCTTAGAACACTTTCCCACCAGGAGATTCGAACCCCAGCCAGCACAGAAGCCTTACAGCAACTGGCATAACTGGTACCCCTTTAACATACTACATCACAGCTCAGACCCTCAAAAGAGATGGCAACTTCGGAGTTTTTCACCTCCAAAGATCACCATCTCCCAAGGGCAATTAAAGCATAGTGAGTGGCTACTCACATTCTTTCATCAAATTCCTGTTAATATGGGAGAACTCTGTGTCTATTCTTAATGCACAACTTGCCTAAACATGCAAGAGAGATTATACAACCTTAGAACACTTTCCCACCATGAGATTCGAACCCTGGCCAGCACAGAAGCCTTACAGCAACTGGCATAACTGGTACGCCTTTAACCCACTGCACCACAGCTCAGACCCTTAAAAGAGATGGTAACTTCGGAGTATTTCACCTCCAAAGATCACCATCTCCCAAGGGCAACATGAGCATAGTGAAGGGCTACTCACATTCTTTCATCAAATTCCGGTTAATATTGGAGAACTCTGTGTCTATCCTTAATGCACAACTTGCCTAAACACGCAAGAGAGTTTATACAACCTTAGAACACTTTCCCAACAGGAGATTCGAACTCTAGCCAGCACACAAGCCTTACAGCACCTGGCATAACTGGTACGCCTTAAGCCCACTGCACCAGAGCTCAGACCATTAAAAGAGATGGTAACTTTGTAGTATTTCACCTCCAAAGATCACCATCTCCCAAGGGCAACTAGAGCATAGTGAGGGGCTACTCACGTTCTTTCATCAAATTCCTGTTAATATGGAAGAACTCTGTGTCTATGCTTAATGCACAACTTGCCTAAACACGCAAGAGAGATTATAAATTCTTAGAACACTTTCCCACCTGGAGATTCGAACCCTAGCCAGCACAGAAGCCTTACAGCAACTGGCATAACTGGTATGCCTTTAACCCACTGCACCACAGCTCAGACTCTTAAAAGAGATGGTAACTTCGGAGTATTTCACCTCCAAAGATCACCATCTCCCAAGGCCAACTAGAGCATAGTGAGGGGCTACTCACGTTCTTTCATCAAATTCCTGTTAATATGGGAGAACTCTGTGTCTATTCTTAATGCACAACTTGCCTAAACACGCAAGAGAGATTATACAACCTTAGAACACTTTCGCACCATGAGATTTGAACCCTAGCCAGCACAGAAGCCTTACAGCAACTGGCATATTTGGTACGCCTTTAACCCACTGCACCACAGCTCAGACCCTTAAAAGAGATGGTAACTTCGGAGTATTTCACCTCCAAAGATAACCATCTCCCAAGGGCAATTAAAGCATAGTGAGGGGCTACTCACGTTCTTTCATCAAATTCCTGTTAATATGGGAGAACTCTGTGTCTATTCTTAATGCACAACTTGCCTAAACACGCAAGAGAGATTTTACAACCTTAGAACACTTTCCCACCATGAGATTCGAACCCTGGCCAGCACAGAAGCCTTACAGCAACTGGCATAACTGGTACGCCTTTAACCCACTGCACCACAGCTCAGACCCTTAAAAGAGATGGTAACTTCGGAGTATTTCACCTCCAAAGATCACCATCTCCCAAGGGCAACATGAGCATAGTGAGGGGCTACTCACATTCTTTCATCAAATTCCTGTTAATATTGGAGAACTCTGTGTCTATGCTTAATGCACAACTTGCCTAAACACGCAAGAGAGTTTATACAACCTAAGAACACTTTCCCAACAGGAGATTCAAACTCTAGCCAGCACACAAGCCTTACAGCACCTGGCATAACTGGTACGCCTTTAGCCCACTGCACCAGAGCTCAGACCATTAAAAGAGATGGTAACTTCGTAGTATTTCACCTCCAAAGATCACCATCTCCCAAGGGCAACTAGAGCATAGTGAGGGGCTACTTACGTTCTTTCATCAAATTCCTGTTAATATGGGAGAACACTGTGTCTATGCTTAATGCACAACTTGCCTAAACACGCAAGAGAGATTATACAACCTTAGAACACTTTCCCACCAGGAGATTCGAACCCAAGCCAGCACAGAAGATTTACAGCAACTGGCATAACTGGTACGCCTTTAACCCACTGCACCAGAGCTCAGACCCTTAAAAAGAGATAGTAACTTCGGAGTATTTCACCTCCAAAGATCACCATCTCCCAAGGGCAACTAGAGCATAGTGAAGGACTACTCACGTTCTCTCATCAAATTCCTGTAATATGGGAGACCTCTGTGTCTATGCTTAATGCACAACTTACCTAAACACGGAAGAGAGATTATACAACCTTAGAACACTTTCTTACCAGGAGATTCGAACCCTAGCCAGCACAGAAGCCTTACAGCAACTGGCATAACTGGCATGCCTTTAACCCACTGCACCACAGCTCAGACCCTTAAAAGAGATGGTAACTTCGGAGTATTTCACCTCCAAAGATCACCATCTCCCAAGGGCAACGAGAGCATAGTGAGGTGCTACTTATGTTCTTTCATCAAATTCTTGTTAATATGGGAGAAGTCTGTGTCTATGCTTAATGCACAACTTGCCTAAACACGCAAGAGAGATTATACAACCTTAGAACACTTTCCCACCAGGAGATTCGAACCCTAGCCAGCACAGAAGCCTTACAGCAACTGGCAAACTGGTACGCCTTTAACCTACTGCACCACAGCTCAGACCCTTAAAAGAGATGGTAACTTCGGAGTATTTCACCTCCAAAGATCACCATCTCCCAAGGGCAACTAGAGCATAGTGAGGGGCTACTCACGTTCTTTCCTCAAATTCCTGTTAATATGGGAGAATTCTGTGTCTATGCTTAATGCACAACTTGCCTAAACACGCAAGAGAGATTATACAACCTTAGAACACTTTCCCACCAGGAGATTCGAACCCTAGCCAGCATAGAAGCCTTACAGCAACTGGCATAACTGGTACGCGTTTAACCAACTTCACCACAGCTCAGAACCTTAAAAGAGATGGTAACTTCGGAGTATTTCACTTCCAAAGATCACCATCTCCCAAAGGCAACGAGAGCATAGTGAGGGGCACTCACGTTCTTTCATCAAATTCCTGTTATTATGGGAGAACTCTGTGTCTATTCTTAATGCACAACTTGCCTAAACACGCAAGAGAGATTATACAACCTTACAACACTTTCCCACCATGAGATTCGAACCCTAGCCAGCACAGAAGCCTTACAGCAACTGGTACGCCTTTAACCCACTGCACCACAGCTCAGACCCTTAAAAAGAGATGGTATCTTCGGAGTATTTCACCTCCAAAGATCACCATCTCCCAAGGGCAACTAGAGCATAGTGAGGGGCTACTTACGTTCTTTCATCAAATTCCTGTTAATATGGGAGAACACTGTGTTTATGCTTAATGCACAACTTGCCTAAACACGCAAGAGAGATTATACAACCTTAGAACACTTTCCCACCAGGAGATTCGAACCCTAGCCAGCACAGAAGATTTACAGCAACTGGCATAACTGGTACGCCTTTAACCCACTACACCAGAGCTCAGACCCTTAAAAAGAGATAGTAACTTCGGAGTATTTCACCTCCAAAGATCACCATCTCCCAAGGGCAACTAGAGCATAGTGAAGGACTACTCACGTTCTCTCATCAAATTCCTGTAATATGGGAGACCTCTGTGTCTATGCTTAATGCACAACTTACCTAAACACGGAAGAGAGATTATACAACCTTAGAACACTTTCTTACCAGGAGATTCGAACCCTAGCCAGCACAGAAGCCTTACAGCAACTGGCATAACTGGGATGCCTTTAACCCACTGCACCACAGCTCAGACCCTTAAAAGAGATGGTAACTTCGGAGTATTTCACCTCCAAAGATCACCATCTCCCAAGGGCAACGAGAGCATAGTGAGGTGCTACTTATGTTCTTTCATCAAATTCTTGTTAATATGGGAGAACTCTGTGTCTATGCTTAATGCACAACTTGCCTAAACACGCAAGAGAGATTATACAACCTTAGAACACTTTCCCACCAGGAGATTCGAACCCTAGCCAGCACAGAAGCCTTACAGCAACTGGCAAACTGGTACGCCTTTAACCTACTGCACCACAGCTCAGACCCTTAAAAGAGATGGTAACTTCGGAGTATTTCACCTCCAAAGATCACCATCTCCCAAGGGCAACTAGAGCATAGTGAGGGGCTACTCACGTTCTTTCATCAAATTCCTGTTAATATGGGAGAATTCTGTGTCTATGCTTAATGCACAACTTGCCTAAACACTCAAGAGAGATTATACAACCTTAGAACACTTTCCCACCAGGAGATTCGAACCCTAGCCAGCATAGAAGCCTTACAGCAACTGGCATAACTGGTACGCGTTTAACCAACTTCACCACAGCTCAGAACCTTAAAAGAGATGGTAACTTCGGAGTATTTCACTTCCAAAGATCACCATCTCCCAAAGGCAACGAGAGCATAGTGAGGGGCACTCACGTTCTTTCATCAAATTCCTGTTATTATGGGAGAACTCTGTGTCTATTCTTAATGCACAACTTGCCTAAACACGCAAGAGAGATTATACAACCTTACAACACTTTCCCACCATGAGATTCGAACCCTAGCCAGCACAGAAGCCTTACAGCAACTGGTACGCCTTTAACCCACTGCACCACAGCTCAGACCCTTAAAAAGAGATGGTATCTTCGGAGTATTTCACCTCCAAAGATCACCATCTCCCAAGGGCAACAAGAGCATAGTGAGGGGCTACTCACGTTCTTTCATCAAATTCCTGTTAATATGGGAGAACTCTGTGTCTATGCTTAATGCACTACTTGCCTAAACACGCAAGAGAGATTATACAACCTTAGAACACTTTCCCACCAGGAGATTCGAACCCCAGCCAGCACAGAAGCCTTACAGCAACTGGCATAACTGGTACCCCTTTAACATACTACATCACAGCTCAGACCCTCAAAAGAGATGGCAACTTCGGAGTTTTTCACCTCCAAAGATCACCATCTCCCAAGGGCAATTAAAGCATAGTGAGTGGCTACTCACGTTCTTTCATCAAATTCCTGTTAATATGGGAGAACTCTGTGTCTATTCTTAATGCACAACTTGCCTAAACACGCAAGAGAGATTATACAACCTTAGAACACTTTCCCACCATGAGATTCGAACCCTGGCCAGCACAGAAGCCTTACAGCAACTGGCATAACTGGTACGCCTTTAACCCACTGCACCACAGCTCAGACCCTTAAAAGAGATGGTAACTTCGGAGTATTTCACCTCCAAAGATCACCATCTCCCAAGGGCAACATGAGCATAGTGAAGGGCTACTCACATTCTTTCATCAAATTCCGGTTAATATTGGAGAACTCTGTGTCTATGCTTAATGCACAACTTGCCTAAACACGCAAGAGAGTTTATACAACCTTAGAACACTTTCCCAACAGGAGATTCGAACTCTAGCCAGCACACAAGCCTTACAGCACCTGGCATAACTGGTACGCCTTAAGCCCACTGCACCAGAGCTCAGACCATTAAAAGAGATGGTAACTTTGTAGTATTTCACCTCCAAAGATCACCATCTCCCAAGGGCAACTAGAGCATAGTGAGGGGCTACTCACGTTCTTTCATCAAATTCCTGTTAATATGGAAGAACTCTGTGTCTATGCTTAATGCACAACTTGCCTAAACACGCAAGAGAGATTATAAATTCTTAGAACACTTTCCCACCTGGAGATTCGAACCCTAGCCAGCACAGAAGCCTTACTGCAACTGGCATAACTGGTATGCCTTTAACCCACTGCACCACAGCTCAGACTCTTAAAAGAGATGGAAACTTCGGAGTATTTCACCTCCAAAGATCACCATCTCCCAAGGCCAACTAGAGCATAGTGAGGGGCTACTCACGTTCTTTCATCAAATTCCTGTTAATATGGGAGAACTCTGTGTCTATTCTTAATGCACAACTTGCCTAAACACGCAAGAGAGATTATACAACCTTAGAACACTTTCGCACCATGAGATTTGAACCCTAGCCAGCACAGAAGCCTTACAGCAACTGGCATATTTGGTACGCCTTTAACCCACTGCACCACAGCTCAGACCCTTAAAAGAGATGGTAACTTCGGAGTATTTCACCTCCAAAGATAACCATCTCCCAAGGGCAATTAAAGCATAGTGAGGGGCTACTCACGTTCTTTCATCAAATTCCTGTTAATATGGGAGAACTCTGTGTCTATTCTTAATGCACAACTTGCCTAAACACGCAAGAGAGATTTTACAACCTTAGAACACTTTCCCACCATGAGATTCGAACCCTGGCCAGCACAGAAGCCTTACAGCAACTGGCATAACTGGTACGCCATTAACCCACTGCACCACAGCTCAGACCCTTAAAAGAGATGGTAACTTCGGAGTATTTCACCTCCAAAGATCACCATCTCCCAAGGGCAACATGAGCATAGTGAGGGGCTACTCACATTCTTTCATCAAATTCCTGTTAATATTGGAGAACTCTGTGTCTATGCTTAATGCACAACTTGCCTAAACACGCAAGAGAGTTTATACAACCTAAGAACACTTTCCCAACAGGAGATTCGAACTCTAGCCAGCACACAAGCCTTACAGCACCTGGCATAACTGGTACGCCTTTAGCCCACTGCACCAGAGCTCAGACCATTAAAAGAGATGGTAACTTCGTAGTATTTCACCTCCAAAGATCACTATCTCCCAAGGGCAACTAGAGCATAGTGAGGGGCTACTTACGTTCTTTCATCAAATTCCTGTTAATATGGGAGAACACTGTGTCTATGCTTAATGCACAACTTGCCTAAACACGCAAGAGAGATTATACAACCTTAGAACACTTTCCCACCAGGAGATTCGAACCCTAGCCAGCACAGAAGATTTACAGCAACTGGCATAACTGGTACGCCTTTAACCCACTGCACCAGAGCTCAGACCCTTAAAAAGAGATAGTAACTTCGGAGTATTTCACCTCCAAAGATCACCATCTCCCAAGGGCAACTAGAGCATAGTGAAGGACTACTCACGTTCTCTCATCAAATTCCTGTAATATGGGAGACCTCTGTGTCTATGCTTAATGCACAACTTACCTAAACACGGAAGAGAGATTATACAACCTTAGAACACTTTCTTACCAGGAGATTCGAACCCTAGCCAGCACAGAAGCCTTACAGCAACTGGCATAACTGGCATGCCTTTAACCCACTGCACCACAGCTCAGACCCTTAAAAGAGATGGTAACTTCGGAGTATTTCACCTCCAAAGATCACCATCTCCCAAGGGCAACGAGAGCATAGTGAGGTGCTACTTATGTTCTTTCATCAAATTCTTGTTAATATGGGAGAACTCTGTGTCTATGCTTAATGCACAACTTGCCTAAACACGCAAGAGAGATTATACAACCTTAGAACACTTTCCCACCAGGAGATTCGAACCCTAGCCAGCACAGAAGCCTTACAGCAACTGGCAAACTGGTACACCTTTAACCTACTGCACCACAGCTCAGACCCTTAAAAGAGATGGTAACTTCGGAGTATTTCACCTCCAAAGATCACCATCTCCCAAGGGCAACTAGAGCATAGTGAGGGGCTACTCACGTTCTTTCATCAAATTCCTGTTAATATGGGAGAATTCTGTGTCTATGCTTAATGCACAACTTGCCTAAACACGCAAGAGAGATTATACAACCTTAGAACACTTTCCCACCAGGAGATTCGAACCCTAGCCAGCATAGAAGCCTTACAGCAACTGGCATAACTGGTACGCGTTTAACCAACTTCACCACAGCTCAGAACCTTAAAAGATATGGTAACTTCGGAGTATTTCACTTCCAAAGATCACCATCTCCCAAAGGCAACGAGAGCATAGTGAGGGGCTCTCACGTTCTTTCATCAAATTCCTGTTATTATGGGAGAACTCTGTGTCTATTCTTAATGCACAACTTGCCTAAACACGCAAGAGAGATTATACAACCTTACAACACTTTCCCACCATGAGATTCGAACCCTAGCCAGCACAGAAGCCTTACAGCAACTGGTACGCCTTTAACCCACTGCACCACAGCTCAGACCCTTAAAAAGAGATGGTATCTTCAGAGTATTTCACCTCCAAAGATCACCATCTCCCAAGGGCAACAAGAGCATAGTGAGGGGCTACTCACGTTCTTTCATCAAATTCCTGTTAATATGGGAGAACTCTGTGTCTATGCTTAATGCACTACTTGCCTAAACACGCAAGAGAGATTATACAACCTTAGAACACTTTCCCACCAGGAGATTCGAACCCCAGCCAGCACAGAAGCCTTACAGCAACTGGCATAACTGGTACCCCTTTAACATACTACATCACAGCTCAGACCCTCAAAAGAGATGGCAACTTCGGAGTATTTCACCTCCAAAGATCACCATCTCCCAAGGGCAATTAAAGCATAGTGAGTGGCTACTCACGTTCTTTCATCAAATTCCTGTTAATATGGGAGAACTCTGTGTCTATTCTTAATGCACAACTTGCCTAAACACGCAAGAGAGATTATACAACCTTAGAACACTTTCCCACCATGAGATTCGAACCCTGGCCAGCACAGAAGCCTTACAGCAACTGGCATAACTGGTACGCCTTTAACCCACTGCACCACAGCTCAGACCCTTAAAAGAGATGGTAACTTCGGAGTATTTCACCTCCAAAGATCACCATCTCCCAAGGGCAACATGAGCATAGTGAAGGGCTACTCACATTCTTTCATCAAATTCCGGTTAATATTGGAGAACTCTGTGTCTATGCTTAATGCACAACTTGCCTAAACACGCAAGAGAGTTTATACAACCTTAGAACACTTTCCCAACAGGAGATTCGAACTCTAGCCAGCACACAAGCCTTACAGCACCTGGCATAACTGGTACGCCTTAAGCCCACTGCACCAGAGCTCAGACCATTAAAAGAGATGGTAACTTTGTAGTATTTCACCTCCAAAGATCACCATCTCCCAAGGGCAACTAGAGCATAGTGAGGGGCTACTCACGTTCTTTCATCAAATTCCTGTTAATATGGAAGAACTCTGTGTCTATGCTTAATGCACAACTTGCCTAAACACGCAAGAGAGATTATAAATTCTTAGAACACTTTCCCACCTGGAGATTCGAACCCTAGCCAGCACAGAAGCCTTACAGCAACTGGCATAACTGGTATGCCTTTAACCCACTGCACCACAGCTCAGACTCTTAAAAGAGATGGTAACTTCGGAGTATTTCACCTCCAAAGATCACCATCTCCCAAGGCCAACTAGAGCATAGTGAGGGGCTACTCACGTTCTTTCATCAAATTCCTGTTAATATGGGAGAACTCTGTGTCTATTCTTAATGCACAACTTGCCTAAACACGCAAGAGAGATTATACAACCTTAGAACACTTTCGCACCATGAGATTTGAACCCTGGCCAGCACAGAAGCCTTACAGCAACTGGCATATTTGGTACGCCTTTAACCCACTGCACCACAGCTCAGACCCTTAAAAAAGATGGTAACTTCGGAGTATTTCACCTCCAAAGATCACCATCTCCCAAGGGCAACAAGAGCATAGTGAGGGGCTACTCACGTTCTTTCATCAAATTCCTGTTAATATGGGAGAACTCTGTGTCTATTCTTAATGCACAACTTGCCTAAACACGCAATAGAGATTATACAACCTTAGAACACTTTCCCACCAGGAGATTCGAACCCTAGCCAGCACAGAAGCCTTACAGCAACTGGCATAACTGGTACCCCTTTAACCCACTACATCACAGCTCAGACCCTCAAAAGAGATGGTAACTTCGGAGTATTTCACCTCCAAAGATCACCATCTCCCAAGGGCAATTAAAGCATAGTGAGGGGCTACTCACGTTCTTTCATCAAATTCCTATTAATATGGGAGAACTCTGTGTCTATTCTTAATGCACAACTTGCCTAAACACGCAAGAGAGATTTTACAACCTTAGAACACTTTCCCACCATGAGATTCGAACCCTGGCCAGCACAGAAGCCTTACAGCAACTGGCATAACTGGTACGCCTTTAACCCACTGCACCACAGCTCAGACCCTTAAAAGAGATGGTAACTTCGGAGTGTTTCACCTCCAAAGATCACCATCTCCCAAGGGCAACATGAGCATAGTGAGGGGCTACTCACATTCTTTCATCAAATTCCTGTTAATATTGGAGAACTCTGTGTCTATGCTTAATGCACAACTTGCCTAAACACGCAAGAGAGTTTATACAACCTTAGAACACTTTCCCAACAGGAGATTCGAACTCTAGCTAGCACACAAGCCTTACAGCACCTGGCATAACTGGTACGCCTTTAGCCCACTGCACCAGAGCTCAGACCATTAAAAGAGATGGTAACTTCGTAGTATTTCACCTCCAAAGATCACCATCTCCCAAGGGCAACTAGAGCATAGTGAGGGGCTACTTACGTTCTTTCATCAAATTCCTGTTAATATAGGAGAACACTGTGTCTATGCTTAATGCACAACTTGCCTAAACACGCAAGAGAGATTATACAACCTTAGAACACTTTCCCACAAGGAGATTCGAACACTAGCCAGCACAGAAGCCTTACAGCAACTGGCATAACTGGTACGCCTTTAACCCACTGCACCAGAGCTCAGACCCTTAAAAAGAGATGGTAACTTCGGAGTATTTCACCTCCAAAGATCACCATCTCCCAAGGGCAACTAGAGCATAGTGAAGGACTACTCACGTTCTCTCATCAAATTCCTGTTAATATGGGAGACCTCTGTGTCTATGCTTAATGTACAACTTACCTAAACACGGAAGAGAGATTATACAACCTTAGAACACTTTCTTACCAGGAGATTCGAACCCTAGCCAGCACAGAAGCCTTACAGCAACTGGCATAACTGGCATGCCTTTAACCCACTGCACCACAGCTCAGACCCTTAAAAGAGATGGTAACTTCGGAGTATTTCTCCTCCAAAGATTACCATCTCTCAAGGGCAACACGAGCATAGTGAGGGGCTACTCACGTTCTTTCATCAAATTCCTGTTAATATGGGAGAACACTGTGTCTATGCTTAATGTACAACTTGCCTAAACACGCAAGAGAGATTATAGAACCTTAGAACACCTTCTTACCAGGAGATTCAAACCCTAGCCAGCACAGAAGCCTTACAGCAACTGGCATAACTGGTATGCCATTAACCCACTGCACCACAGCTCAGACCCTTAAAGGAGATGGTAACTTCGGAGTATTTCACCTCCAAAGATCACCATCTCCCAAGGGCAACGAGAGCATAGTGAGGTGCTACTTACGTTCTTTTATCAAATTCTTGTTAATATGGGAGAACTCTGTGTCTATGCTTAATGCACAACTTGCCTAAACACGCAAGAGAGATTATACAACCTTAGAACACTTTCCCACCAGGAGATTCGAACCCTAGCCAGCACAGAAGCCTTACAGCAACTGGCAAACTGGTACACCTTTAACCTACTGCACCACAGCTCAGACCCTTAAAAGAGATAGTAACTTCGGAGTATTTCACCTCCAAAGATCACCATCTCCCAAGGCCAACTAGAGCATAGTGAGGGGCTACTCACGTTCTTTCATCAAATTCCTGTTAATATGGGAGAACTCTGTGTCTATTCTTAATGCACAACTTGCCTAAACACGCAAGAGAGATTATACAACCATAGAACACTTTCGCACCATGAGATTTGAACCCTAGCCAGCACAGAAGCCTTACAGCAACTGGCATATTTGGTACGCCTTTAACCCACTGCACCACAGCTAAGACCCTTAAAAGAGATGGTAAATTCGGAGTATTTCACCTCCAAAGATAACCATCTCCCAAGGGCAATTAAAGCATAGTGAGGGGCTACTCACGTTCTTTCATCAAATTCCTGTTAATATGGGAGAACTCTGCGTTTATTCTTAATGCACAACTTGCCTAAACACGCAAGAGAGATTTTACAACCTTAGAACACTTTCCCACCATGAGATTCGAACCCTGGCCAGCACAGAAGCCTTACAGCAACTGGCATAACTGGTACGCCTTTAACCCACTGCACCACAGCTCAGACCCTTAAAAGAGATGGTAACTTCGGAGTATTTCACCTCCAAAGATCACCATCTCCCAAGGGCAACATGAGCATAGTGAGGGGCTACTCACATTCTTTCATCAAATTCCTGTTAATATTGGAGAACTCTGTGTCTATGCTTAATGCACAACTTGCCTAAACACGCAAGAGAGTTTATACAACCTAAGAACACTTTCCCAACAGGAGATTCGAACTCTAGCCAGCACACAAGCCTTACAGCACCTGGCATAACTGGTACGCCTTTAGCCCACTGCACCAGAGCTCAGACCATTAAAAGAGATGGTAACTTCGTAGTATTTCACCTCCAAAGATCACCATCTCCCAAGGGCAACTAGAGCATAGTGAGGGGCTTCTTACGTTCTTTCATCAAATTCCTGTTATTATCGGAGAACTCTGTGTCTATTCTTAATGCACAACTTGCCTAAACACGCAAGAGAGATTATACAACCTTACAACACTTTCCCACCATGAGATTCGAACCCTAGCCAGCACAGAAGCCTTACAGCAACTGGCATAACTGGTACGCGTTTAACCAACTTCACCACAGCTCAGAACCTTAAAAGAGATGGTAACTTCGGAGTATTTCACTTCCAAAGATCTCCATCTCCCAAAGGCAACGAGAGCATAGTGAGGGGCACTCACGTTCTTTCATCAAATTCCTGTTATTATGGGAGAACTCTGTGTCTATTCTTAATGCACAACTTGCCTAAACACGCACGAGAGATTATACAACCTTACAACACTTTCCCACCATGAGATTCGAACCCTAGCCAGCACAGAAGCCTTACAGCAACTGGTACGCCTTTAACCCACTGCACCACAGCTCAGACCCTTAAAAAGAGATGGTATCTTCGGAGTATTTCACCTCCAAAGACCACCATCTCCCAAGGGCAACAAGAGCATAGTGAGGGGCTACTCACGTTCTTTCATCAAATTCCTGTTAATATGGGAGAACTCTGTGTCTATGCTTAATGCACTACTTGCCTAAACACGCAAGAGAGATTATACAACCTTAGAACACTTTCCCACCAGGAGATTCGAACCCCAGCCAGCACAGAAGCCTTACAGCAACTGGCATAACTGGTACCCCTTTAACATACTACATCACAGCTCAGACCCTCAAAAGAGATGGCAACTTCGGAGTATTTCACCTCCAAAGATCACCATCTCCCAAGGGCAATTAAAGCATAGTGAGTGGCTACTCATGTTCTTTCATCAAATTCCTGTTAATATGGGAGAACTCTGTGTCTATTCTTAATGCACAACTTGCCTAAACACGCAAGAGAGATTATACAACCTTAGAACACTTTCCCACCATGAGATTCGAACCCTGGCCAGCACAGAAGCCTTACAGCAACTGGCATAACTGGTACGCCTTTAACCCACTGCACCACAGCTCAGACCCTTAAAAGAGATGGTAACTTCGGAGTATTTCACCTCCAAAGATCACCATCTCCCAAGGGCAACATGAGCATAGTGAAGGGCTACTCACATTCTTTCATCAAATTCCGGTTAATATTGGAGAACTCTGTGTCTATGCTTAATGCACAACTTGCCTAAACACGCAAGAGAGTTTATACAACCTTAGAACACTTTCCCAACAGGAGATTCGAACTCTAGCCAGCACACAAGCCTTACAGCACCTGGCATAACTGGTACGCCTTAAGCCCACTGCACCAGAGCTCAGACCATTAAAAGAGATGGTAACTTTGTAGTATTTCACCTCCAAAGATCACCATCTCCCAAGGGCAACTAGAGCATAGTGAGGGGCTTCTTACGTTCTTTCATCAAATTCCTGTTAATATGGGAGAACACTGTGTCTATGCTTAATGCACAACTTGCCTAAACACGCAAGAGAGATTATACAACCTTAGAACACTTTCCCACCAGGAGATTCGAACCCTAGCCAGCACAGAAGATTTACAGCAACTGGCATAACTGGTACGCCTTTAACCCACTGCACCAGAGCTCAGACCCTTAAAAAGAGATAGTAACTTCGGAGTATTTCACCTCCAAAGATCACCATCTCCCAAGGGCAACTAGAGCATAGTGAAGGACTACTCACGTTCTCTCATCAAATTCCTGTTAATATGGGAGACCTCTGTGTCTATGCTTAATGCACAACTTACCTAAACACGGAAGAGAGATTATACAACCTTAGAACACTTTCTTACCAGGAGATTCGAACCCTAGCCAGCACAGAAGCCTTACAGCAACTGGCATAACTGGCATGCCTTTAACCCACTGCACCACAGCTCAGACCCTTAAAAGAGATGGTAACTTCGGAGTATTTCACCTCCAAAGATCACCATCTCCCAAGGGCAACGAGAGCATAGTGAGGTGCTACTTATGTTCTTTCATCAAATTCTTGTTAATATGGGAGAACCCTGTGTCTATGCTTAATGCACAACTTGCCTAAACACGCAAGAGAGATTATACAACCTTAGAACACTTTCCCACCAGGAGATTCGAACCCTAGCCAGCACAGAAGCCTTACAGCAACTGGCAAACTGGTACGCCTTTAACCTACTGCACCACAGCTCAGACCCTTAAAAGAGATGGTAACTTCGGAGTATTTCACCTCCAAAGATCACCATCTCCCAAGGGCAACTAGAGCATAGTGAAGGACTACTCACATTCTCTCATCAAATTCCTGTTAATATGGGAGACCTCTGTGTCTATGCTTAATGCACAACTTGCCTAAACACGCAAGAGAGATTATACAACCTTAGAACACTTTCCCACCAGGAGATTCGAACCCTAGCCAGCATAGAAGCCTTACAGCAACTGGCATAACTGGTACGCGTTTAACCAACTTCACCACAGCTCAGAACCTTAAAAGAGATGGTAACTTCGGAGTATTTCACTTCCAAAGATCACCATCTCCCAAAGGCAAAGAGAGCATAGTGAGGGGCACTCACGTTCTTTCATCAAATTCCTGTTATTATGGGAGAACTCTGTGTCTATTCTTAATGCACAACTTGCCTAAACACGCAAGAGAGATTATACAACCTTACAACACTTTCCCACCATGAGATTCGAACCCTAGCCAGCACAGAAGCCTTACAGCAACTGGTACGCCTTTAACCCACTGCACCACAGCTCAGACCCTTAAAAAGAGATGGTATCTTCGGAGTATTTCACCTCCAAAGATCACCATCTCCCAAGGGCAACAAGAGCATAGTGATGGGCTACTCACGTTCTTTCATCAAATTCCTGTTAATATGGGAGAACTCTGTGTCTATGCTTAATGCACTACTTGCCTAAACACGCAAGAGAGATTATACAACCTTAGAACACTTTCCCACCAGGAGATTCGAACCCCAGCCAGCACAGAAGCCTTACAGCAACTGGCATAACTGGTACCCCTTTAACATACTACATCACAGCTCAGACCCTCAAAAGAGATGGCAACTTCGGAGTATTTCACCTCCAAAGATCACCATCTCCCAAGGGCAACATGAGCATAGTGAAGGGCTACTTACATTCTTTCATCAAATTCCGGTTAATATTGGAGAACTCTGTGTCTATGCTTAATGCACAACTTGCCTAAACACGCAAGAGAGTTTATACAACCTTAGAACACTTTCCCAACAGGAGATTCGAACTCTAGCCAGCACACAAGCCTTACAGCACCTGGCATAACTGGTACGCCTTAAGCCCACTGCACCAGAGCTCAGACCATTAAAAGAGATGGTAACTTTGTAGTATTTCACCTCCAAAGATCACCATCTCCCAAGGGCAACTAGAGCATAGTGAGGGGCTACTCACGTTCTTTCATCAAATTCCTGTTAATATGGAAGAACTCTGTGTCTATGCTTAATGCACAACTTGCCTAAACACGCAAGAGAGATTATAAATTCTTAGAACACTTTCCCACCTGGAGATTCGAACCCTAGCCAGCACAGAAGCCTTACAGCAACTGGCATAACTGGTATGCCTTTAACCCACTGCACCACAGCTGAGACTCTTAAAAGAGATGGTAACTTCGGAGTATTTCACCTCCAAAGATCACCATCTCCCAAGGCCAACTAGAGCATAGTGAGGGGCTACTCACGTTCTTTCATCAAATTCCTGTTAATATGGGAGAACTCTGTGTCTATTCTTAATGCACAACTTGCCTAAACACGCAAGAGAGATTATACAACCTTAGAACACTTTCGCACCATGAGATTTGAACCCTGGCCAGCACAGAAGCCTTACAGCAACTGGCATATTTGGTACGCCTTTAACCCACTGCACCACAGCTCAGACCCTTAAAAGAGATGGTAACTTCGGAGTATTTCACCTCCAAAGATCACCATCTCCCAAGGGCAACAAGAGCATAGTGAGGGGCTACTCACGTTCTTTCATCAAATTCCTGTTAATATGGGAGAACTCTGTGTCTATTCTTAATGCACAACTTGCCTAAACACGCAATAGAGATTATACAACCTTAGAACACTTTCCCACCAGGAGATTCGAACCCTAGCCAGCACAGAAGCCTTACAGCAACTGGCATAACTGGTACCCCTTTAACCCACTACATCACAGCTCAGACCCTCAAAAGAGATGGTAACTTCGGAGTGTTTCACCTCCAAAGATCACCATCTCCCATGGGCAACATGAGCATAGTGAGGGGCTACTCACATTCTTTCATCAAATTCCTGTTAATATTGGAGAACTCTGTGTCTATGCTTAATGCACAACTTGCCTAAACACGCAAGAGAGTTTATACAACCTTAGAACACTTTCCCAACAGGAGATTCGAACTCTAGCTAGCACACAAGCCTTACAGCACCTGGCATAACTGGTACGCCTTTAGCCCACTGCACCAGAGCTCAGACCATTAAAAGAGATGGTAACTTCGTAGTATTTCACCTCCAAAGATCACCATCTCCCAAAGGCAACTAGAGCATAGTGAGGGGCTACTTACGTTCTTTCATCAAATTCCTGTTAATATGGGAGAACACTGTGTCTATGCTTAATGCACAACTTGCCTAAACACGCAAGAGAGATTATGCAACCTTAGAACACTTTCCCACCAGGAGATTCGAACCCTAGCCAGCACAGAAGCCTTACAGCAACTGGCATAACTGGTACGCCTTTAACCCACTGCACCAGAGCTCAGACCCTTAAAAAGAGATGGTAACTTCGGAGTATTTCACCTCCAAAGATCACCATCTCCCAAGGGCAACTAGAGCATAGTGAAGGACTACTCAGGTTCTCTCATCAAATTCCTGTTAATATGGGAGACCTCTGTGTCTATGCTTAATGCACAACTTACCTAAACACGGAAGAGAGATTATACAACCTTAGAACACTTTCTTACCAGGAGATTCGAACCCTAGCCAGCACAGAAGCCTTACAGCAACTGGCATAACTGGCATGCCTTTAACCCACTGCACCACAGCTCAGACCCTTAAAAGAGATGGTAACTTCGGAGTATTTCACCTCCAAAGATCACCATCTCCCAAGGGCAACGAGAGCATAGTGAGGTGCTACTTATGTTCTTTCATCAAATTCTTGTTAATATGGGAGAACCCTGTGTCTATGCTTAATGCACAACTTGCCTAAACACGCAAGAGAGATTATACAACCTTAGAACACTTTCCCACCAGGAGATTCGAACCCTAGCCAGCACAGAAGCCTTACAGCAACTGGCAAACTGGTACGCCTTTAACCTACTGCACCACAGCTCAGACCCTTAAAAGAGATGGTAACTTCGGAGTATTTCACCTCCAAAGATCACCATCTCCCAAGGGCAACTAGAGCATAGTGAAGGACTACTCACATTCTCTCATCAAATTCCTGTTAATATGGGAGACCTCTGTGTCTATGCTTAATGCACAACTTGCCTAAACACGCAAGAGAGATTATACAACCTTAGAACACTTTCCCACCAGGAGATTCGAACCCTAGCCAGCATAGAAGCCTTACAGCAACTGGCATAACTGGTACGCGTTTAACCAACTTCACCACAGCTCAGAACCTTAAAAGAGATGGTAACTTCGTAGTATTTCACTTCCAAAGATCACCATCTCCCAAAGGCAACGAGAGCATAGTGAGGGGCACTCACGTTCTTTCATCAAATTCCTTTTATTATGGGAGAACTCTGTGTCTATTCTTAATGCACAACTTGCCTAAACACGCAAGAGAGATTATACAACCTTACAACACTTTCCCACCATGAGATTCGAACCCTAGCCAGCACAGAAGCCTTACAGCAACTGGTACGCCTTTAACCCACTGGACCACAGCTCAGACCCTTAAAAAGAGATGGTATCTTCAGAGTATTTCACCTCCAAAGATCACCATCTCCCAAGGGCAACAAGAGCATAGTGATGGGCTACTCACGTTCTTTCATCAAATTCCTGTTAATATGGGAGAACTCTGTGTCTATGCTTAATGCACTACTTGCCTAAACACGCAAGAGAGATTATACAACCTTAGAACACTTTCCCACCAGGAGATTCGAACCCCAGCCAGCACAGAAGCCTTACAGCAACTGGCATAACTGGTACCCCTTTAACATACTACATCACAGCTCAGACCCTCAAAAGAGATGGCAACTTCGGAGTATTTCACCTCCAAAGATCACCATCTCCCAAGGGCAACATGAGCATAGTGAAGGGCTACTCACATTCTTTCATCAAATTCCGGTTAATATTGGAGAACTCTGTGTCTATGCTTAATGCACAACTTGCCTAAACACGCAAGAGAGTTTATACAACCTTAGAACACTTTCCCAACAGGAGATTCGAACTCTAGCCAGCACACAAGCCTTACAGCACCTGGCATAACTGGTACGCCTTAAGCCCACTGCACCAGAGCTCAGACCATTAAAAGAGATGGTAACTTTGTAGTATTTCACCTCCAAAGATCACCATCTCCCAAGGGCAACTAGAGCATAGTGAGGGGCTACTCACGTTCTTTCATCAAATTCCTGTTAATATGGAAGAACTCTGTGTCTATGCTTAATGCACAACTTGCCTAAACACGCAAGAGAGATTATAAATTCTTAGAACACTTTCCCACCTGGAGATTCGAACCCTAGCCAGCACAGAAGCCTTACAGCAACTGGCATAACTGGTATGCCTTTAACCCACTGCACCACAGCTGAGACTCTTAAAAGAGATGGTAACTTCGGAGTATTTCACCTCCAAAGATCACCATCTCCCAAGGCCAACTAGAGCATAGTGAGGGGCTACTCACGTTCTTTCATCAAATTCCTGTTAATATGGGAGAACTCTGTGTCTATTCTTAATGCACAACTTGCCTAAACACGCAAGAGAGATTATACAACCTTAGAACACTTTCGCACCATGAGATTTGAACCCTGGCCAGCACAGAAGCCTTACAGCAACTGGCATATTTGGTACGCCTTTAACCCACTGCACCACAGCTCAGACCCTTAAAAGAGATGGTAACTTCGGAGTATTTCACCTCCAAAGATCACCATCTCCCAAGGGCAACAAGAGCATAGTGAGGGGCTACTCACGTTCTTTCATCAAATTCCTGTTAATATGGGAGAACTCTGTGTCTATTCTTAATGCACAACTTGCCTAAACACGCAATAGAGATTATACAACCTTAGAACACTTTCCCACCAGGAGATTCGAACCCTAGCCAGCACAGAAGCCTTACAGCAACTGGCATAACTGGTACCCCTTTAACCCACTACATCACAGCTCAGACCCTCAAAAGAGATGGTAACTTCGGAGTATTTCACCTCCAAAGATCACCATCTCCCAAGGGCAATTAAAGCATAGTGAGGGGCTACTCACGTTCTTTCATCAAATTCCTGTTAATATGGGAGAACTCTGTGTCTATTCTTAATGCACTACTTGCCTAAACACGCAAGAGAGATTTTACAACCTTAGAACACTTTCCCACCATGAGATTCGAACCCTGGCCAGCACAGAAGCCTTACAGCAACTGGCATAACTGGTACGCCTTTAACCCACTGCACCACAGCTCAGACCCTTAAAAGAGATGGTAACTTCGGAGTGTTTCACCTCCAAAGATCACCATCTCCCATGGGCAACATGAGCATAGTGAGGGGCTACTCACATTCTTTCATCAAATTCCTGTTAATATTGGAGAACTCTGTGTCTATGCTTAATGCACAACTTGCCTAAACACGCAAGAGAGTTTATACAACCTTAGAACACTTTCCCAACAGGAGATTCGAACTCTAGCTAGCACACAAGCCTTACAGCACCTGGCATAACTGGTACGCTTTTAGCCCACTGCACCAGAGCTCAGACCATTAAAAGAGATGGTAACTTCGTAGTATTTCACCTCCAAAGATCACCATCTCCCAAGGGCAACTAGAGCATAGTGAAGGACTACTCACGTTCTCTCATCAAATTCCTGTTAATATGGGAGACCTCTGTGTCTATGCTTAATGCACAACTTACCTAAACACGGAAGAGAGATTATACAACCTTAGAACACTTTCTTACCAGGAGATTCGAACCCTAGCCAGCACAGAAGCCTTACAGCAACTGGCATAACTGGCATGCCTTTAACCCACTGCACCACAGCTCAGACCCTTAAAAGAGATGGTAACTTCGGAGTATTTCACCTCCAAAGATCACCATCTCCCAAGGGCAACGAGAGCATAGTGAGGTGCTACTTATGTTCTTTCATCAAATTCTTGTTAATATGGGAGAACCCTGTGTCTATGCTTAATGCACAACTTGCCTAAACACGCAAGAGAGATTATACAACCTTAGAACACTTTCGCACCATGAGATTTGAACCCTGGCCAGCACAGAAGCCTTACAGCAACTGGCATATTTGGTACGCCTTTAACCCACTGCACCACAGCTCAGACCCTTAAAAGAGATGGTAACTTCGGAGTATTTCACCTCCAAAGATCACCATCTCCCAAGGGCAACAAGAGCATAGTGAGGGGCTACTCACGTTCTTTCATCAAATTCCTGTTAATATGGGAGAACTCTGTGTCTATTCTTAATGCACAACTTGCCTAAACACGCAATAGAGATTATACAACCTTAGAACACTTTCCCACCAGGAGATTCGAACCCTAGCCAGCACAGAAGCCTTACAGCAACTGGCATAACTGGTACCCCTTTAACCCACTACATCACAGCTCAGACCCTCAAAAGAGATGGTAACTTCGGAGTGTTTCACCTCCAAAGATCACCATCTCCCATGGGCAACATGAGCATAGTGAGGGGCTACTCACATTCTTTCATCAAATTCCTGTTAATATTGGAGAACTCTGTGTCTATGCTTAATGCACAACTTGCCTAAACACGCAAGAGAGTTTATACAACCTTAGAACACTTTCCCAACAGGAGATTCGAACTCTAGCTAGCACACAAGCCTTACAGCACCTGGCATAACTGGTACGCCTTTAGCCCACTGCACCAGAGCTCAGACCATTAAAAGAGATGGTAACTTCGTAGTATTTCACCTCCAAAGATCACCATCTCCCAAAGGCAACTAGAGCATAGTGAGGGGCTACTTACGTTCTTTCATCAAATTCCTGTTAATATGGGAGAACACTGTGTCTATGCTTAATGCACAACTTGCCTAAACACGCAAGAGAGATTATGCAACCTTAGAACACTTTCCCACCAGGAGATTCGAACCCTAGCCAGCACAGAAGCCTTACAGCAACTGGCATAACTGGTACGCCTTTAACCCACTGCACCAGAGCTCAGACCCTTAAAAAGAGATGGTAACTTCGGAGTATTTCACCTCCAAAGATCACCATCTCCCAAGGGCAACTAGAGCATAGTGAAGGACTACTCAGGTTCTCTCATCAAATTCCTGTTAATATGGGAGACCTCTGTGTCTATGCTTAATGCACAACTTACCTAAACACGGAAGAGAGATTATACAACCTTAGAACACTTTCTTACCAGGAGATTCGAACCCTAGCCAGCACAGAAGCCTTACAGCAACTGGCATAACTGGCATGCCTTTAACCCACTGCACCACAGCTCAGACCCTTAAAAGAGATGGTAACTTCGGAGTATTTCACCTCCAAAGATCACCATCTCCCAAGGGCAACGAGAGCATAGTGAGGTGCTACTTATGTTCTTTCATCAAATTCTTGTTAATATGGGAGAACCCTGTGTCTATGCTTAATGCACAACTTGCCTAAACACGCAAGAGAGATTATACAACCTTAGAACACTTTCCCACCAGGAGATTCGAACCCTAGCCAGCACAGAAGCCTTACAGCAACTGGCAAACTGGTACGCCTTTAACCTACTGCACCACAGCTCAGACCCTTAAAAGAGATGGTAACTTCGGAGTATTTCACCTCCAAAGATCACCATCTCCCAAGGGCAACTAGAGCATAGTGAAGGACTACTCACATTCTCTCATCAAATTCCTGTTAATATGGGAGACCTCTGTGTCTATGCTTAATGCACAACTTGCCTAAACACGCAAGAGAGATTATACAACCTTAGAACACTTTCCCACCAGGAGATTCGAACCCTAGCCAGCATAGAAGCCTTACAGCAACTGGCATAACTGGTACGCGTTTAACCAACTTCACCACAGCTCAGAACCTTAAAAGAGATGGTAACTTCGTAGTATTTCACTTCCAAAGATCACCATCTCCCAAAGGCAACGAGAGCATAGTGAGGGGCACTCACGTTCTTTCATCAAATTCCTGTTATTATGGGAGAACTCTGTGTCTATTCTTAATGCACAACTTGCCTAAACACGCAAGAGAGATTATACAACCTTACAACACTTTCCCACCATGAGATTCGAACCCTAGCCAGCACAGAAGCCTTACAGCAACTGGTACGCCTTTAACCCACTGGACCACAGCTCAGACCCTTAAAAAGAGATGGTATCTTCAGAGTATTTCACCTCCAAAGATCACCATCTCCCAAGGGCAACAAGAGCATAGTGATGGGCTACTCACGTTCTTTCATCAAATTCCTGTTAATATGGGAGAACTCTGTGTCTATGCTTAATGCACTACTTGCCTAAACACGCAAGAGAGATTATACAACCTTAGAACACTTTCCCACCAGGAGATTCGAACCCCAGCCAGCACAGAAGCCTTACAGCAACTGGCATAACTGGTACCCCTTTAACATACTACATCACAGCTCAGACCCTCAAAAGAGATGGCAACTTCGGAGTATTTCACCTCCAAAGATCACCATCTCCCAAGGGCAACATGAGCATAGTGAAGGGCTACTCACATTCTTTCATCAAATTCCGGTTAATATTGGAGAACTCTGTGTCTATGCTTAATGCACAACTTGCCTAAACACGCAAGAGAGTTTATACAACCTTAGAACACTTTCCCAACAGGAGATTCGAACTCTAGCCAGCACACAAGCCTTACAGCACCTGGCATAACTGGTACGCCTTAAGCCCACTGCACCAGAGCTCAGACCATTAAAAGAGATGGTAACTTTGTAGTATTTCACCTCCAAAGATCACCATCTCCCAAGGGGCAACTAGAGCATAGTGAGGGGCTACTCACGTTCTTTCATCAAATTCCTGTTAATATGGAAGAACTCTGTGTCTATGCTTAATGCACAACTTGCCTAAACACGCAAGAGAGATTATAAATTCTTAGAACACTTTCCCACCTGGAGATTCGAACCCTAGCCAGCACAGAAGCCTTACAGCAACTGGCATAACTGGTATGCCTTTAACCCACTGCACCACAGCTGAGACTCTTAAAAGAGATGGTAACTTCGGAGTATTTCACCTCCAAAGATCACCATCTCCCAAGGCCAACTAGAGCATAGTGAGGGGCTACTCACGTTCTTTCATCAAATTCCTGTTAATATGGGAGAACTCTGTGTCTATTCTTAATGCACAACTTGCCTAAACACGCAAGAGAGATTATACAACCTTAGAACACTTTCGCACCATGAGATTTGAACCCTGGCCAGCACAGAAGCCTTACAGCAACTGGCATATTTGGTACGCCTTTAACCCACTGCACCACAGCTCAGACCCTTAAAAGAGATGGTAACTTCGGAGTATTTCACCTCCAAAGATCACCATCTCCCAAGGGCAACAAGAGCATAGTGAGGGGCTACTCACGTTCTTTCATCAAATTCCTGTTAATATGGGAGAACTCTGTGTCTATTCTTAATGCACAACTTGCCTAAACACGCAATAGAGATTATACAACCTTAGAACACTTTCCCACCAGGAGATTCGAACCCTAGCCAGCACAGAAGCCTTACAGCAACTGGCATAACTGGTACCCCTTTAACCCACTACATCACAGCTCAGACCCTCAAAAGAGATGGTAACTTCGGAGTATTTCACCTCCAAAGATCACCATCTCCCAAGGGCAATTAAAGCATAGTGAGGGGCTACTCACGTTCTTTCATCAAATTCCTGTTAATATGGGAGAACTCTGTGTCTATTCTTAATGCACTACTTGCCTAAACACGCAAGAGAGATTTTACAACCTTAGAACACTTTCCCACCATGAGATTCGAACCCTGGCCAGCACAGAAGCCTTACAGCAACTGGCATAACTGGTACGCCTTTAACCCACTGCACCACAGCTCAGACCCTTAAAAGAGATGGTAACTTCGGAGTGTTTCACCTCCAAAGATCACCATCTCCCATGGGCAACATGAGCATAGTGAGGGGCTACTCACATTCTTTCATCAAATTCCTGTTAATGTTGGAGAACTCTGTGTCCATGCTTAATGCACAACTTGCCTAAACACGCAAGAGAGTTTATACAACCTTAGAACACTTTCCCAACAGGAGATTCGAACTCTAGCTAGCACACAAGCCTTACAGCACCTGGCATAACTGGTACGCCTTTAGCCCACTGCACCAGAGCTCAGACCATTAAAAGAGATGGTAACTTCGTAGTATTTCACCTCCAAAGATCACCATCTCCCAAAGGCAACTAGAGCATAGTGAGGGGCTACTCACGTTCTTTCATCAAATTCCTGTTAATATGGGAGAACACTGTGTCTATGCTTAATGCACAACTTGCCTAAACACGCAAGAGAGATTATGCAACCTTAGAACACTTTCCCACCAGGAGATTCGAACCCTAGCCAGCACAGAAGCCTTACAGGAACTGGCATAACTGGTACGCCTTTAACCCACTGCACCAGAGCTCAGACCCTTAAAAAGAGATGGTAACTTCGGAGTATTTCACCTCCAAAGATCACCATCTCCCAAGGGCAACTAGAGCATAGTGAGGGGCTACTCACGTTCTTTCATCAAATTCCTGTTAATATGGGAGAATTCTGTGTCTATGCTTAATGCACAACTTGCCTAAACACGCAAGAGAGATTATACAACCTTAGAACACTTTCCCACCAGGAGATTCGAACCCAAGCCAGCACAGAAGCCTTACAGCAACTGGCAAACTGGTACACCTTTAACCTACTGCACCACAGCTCAGACCCTTAAAAGAGATAGTAACTTCGGAGTATTTCACCTCCAAAGATCACCATCTCCCAAGGCCAACTAGAGCATAGTGAGGGGCTACTCACGTTCTTTCATCAAATTCCTGTTAATATGGGAGAACTCTGTGTCTATTCTTAATGCACAACTTGCCTAAACACGCAAGAGAGATTATACAACCTTAGAACACTTTCGCACCATGAGATTTGAACCCTAGCCAGCACAGAAGCCTTACAGCAACTGGCATATTTGGTACGCCTTTAACCCACTGCACCACAGCTCAGACCCTTAAAAGAGATGGTAACTTCGGAGTATTTCACCTCCAAAGATAACCATCTCCCAAGGGCAATTAAAGCATAGTGAGGGGCTACTCACGTTCTTTCATCAAATTCCTGATAATATGAGAGAACTCTGTGTCTATTCTTAATGCACAACTTGCCTAAACACGCAAGAGAGATTTTACAACCTTAGAACACTTTCCCACCATGAGATTCGAACCCTGGCCAGCACAGAAGCCTTACAGCAACTGGCATAACTGGTACGCCTTTAACCCACTGCACCACAGCTCAGACCCTTAAAAGAGATGGTAACTTCGGAGTATTTCACCTCCAAAGATCACCATCTCCCAAGGGCAACATGAGCATAGTGAGGGGCTACTCACATTCTTTCATCAAATTCCTGTTAATATTGGAGAACTCTGTGTTTATGCTTAATGCACAACTTGCCTAAACACGCAAGAGAGTTTATACAACCTAAGAACACTTTCCCAACAGGAGATTCGAACTCTAGCCAGCACACAAGCCTTACAGCACCTGGCATAACTGGTACGCCTTTAGCCCACTGCACCAGAGCTCAGACCATTAAAAGAGATGGTAACTTCGTAGTATTTCACCTCCAAAGATCACCATCTCCCAAGGGCAACTAGAGCATAGTGAGGGGCTTCTTACGTTCTTTCATCAAATTCCTGTTAATATGGGAGAACACTGTGTCTATGCTTAATGCACAACTTGCCTAAACACGCAAGAGAGATTATACAACCTTAGAACACTTTCCCACCAGGAGATTCGAACCCTAGCCAGCACAGAAGATTTACAGCAACTGGCATAACTGGTACGCCTTTAACCCACTGCACCAGAGCTCAGACCCTTAAAAAGAGATAGTAACTTCGGAGTATTTCACCTCCAAAGATCACCATCTCCCAAGGGCAACTAGAGCATAGTGAAGGACTACTCACGTTCTCTCATCAAATTCCTGTTAATATGGGAGACCTCTGTGTCTATGCTTAATGCACAACTTACCTAAACACGGAAGAGAGATTATACAACCTTAGAACTCTTTCTTACCAGGAGATTCGAACCCTAGCCAGCACAGAAGCCTTACAGCAACTGGCATAACTGGCATGCCTTTAACCCACTGCACCACAGCTCAGACCCTTAAAAGAGATGGTAACTTCGGAGTATTTCACCTCCAAAGATCACCATCTCCCAAGGGCAACGACAGCATAGTGAGGTGCTACTTATGTTCTTTCATCAAATTCTTGTTAATATGGGAGAACTCTGTGTCTATGCTTAATGCTCAACTTGCCTAAACACGCAAGAGAGATTATACAACCTTAGAACACTTTCCCACCAGGAGATTCGAACCCTAGCCAGCACAGAAGCCTTACAGCAACTGGCAAACTGGTACGCCTTTAACCTACTGCACCACAGCTCAGACCCTTAAAAGAGATGGTAACTTCGGAGTATTTCACCTCCAAAGATCACCATCTCCCAAGGGCAACTAGAGCATAGTGAGGGGCTACTCACGTTCTTTCATCAAATTCCTGTTAATATGGGAGAATTCTGTGTCTATGCTTAATGCACAACTTGCCTAAACACGCAAGAGAGATTATACAACTTAGAACACTTTCCCACCAGGAGATTCGAACCCTAGCCAGCATAGAAGCCTTACAGCAACTGGCATAACTGGTACGCGTTTAACCAACTTCACCACAGCTCAGAACCTTAAAAGAGATGGTAACTTCGGAGTATTTCACTTCCAAAGATCACCATCTCCCAAAGGCAACGAGAGCATAGTGAGGGGCACTCACGTTCTTTCATCAAATTCCTGTTATTATGGGAGAACTCTGTGTCTATTCTTAATGCACAACTTGCCTAAACACGCAAGAGAGATTATACAACCTTACAACACTTTCCCACCATGAGATTCGAACCCTACCCAGCACAGAAGCCTTACAGCAACTGGTACGCCTTTAACCCACTGCACCACAGCTCAGACCCTTAAAAAGAGATGGTATCTTCGGAGTATTTCACCTCCAAAGATCACCATCTCCCAAGGGCAACAAGAGCATAGTGAGGGGCTACTCACGTTCTTTCATCAAATTCCTGTTAATATGGGAGAACTCTGTGTCTATGCTTAATGCACTACTTGCCTAAACACGCAAGAGAGATTATACAACCTTAGAACACTTTCCCACCAGGAGATTCGAACCCCAGCCAGCACAGAAGCCTTACAGCAACTGGCATAACTGGTACCCCTTTAACATACTACATCACAGCTCGGACCCTCAAAAGAGATGGCAACTTCGGAGTATTTCACCTCCAAAGATCACCATCTCCCAAGGGCAATTAAAGCATAGTGAGTGGCTACTCACGTTCTTTCATCAAATTCCTGTTAATATGGGAGAACTCTGTGTCTATTCTTAATGCACAACTTGCCTAAACACGCAAGAGAGATTATACAACCTTAGAACACTTTCCCACCATGAGATTCGAACCCTGGCCAGCACAGAAGCCTTACAGCAACTGGCATAACTGGTACGCCTTTAACCCACTGCACCACAGCTCAGACCCTTAAAAGAGATGGTAACTTCGGAGTATTTCACCTCCAAAGATCACCATCTCCCAAGGGCAACATGAGCATAGTGAAGGGCTACTCACATTCTTTCATCAAATTCCGGTTAATATTGGAGAACTCTGTGTCTATGCTTAATGCACAACTTGCCTAAACACGCAAGAGAGTTTATACAACCTTAGAACACTTTCCCAACAGGAGATTCGAACTCTAGCCAGCACACAAGCCTTACAGCACCTGGCATAACTGGTACGCCTTAAGCCCACTGCACCAGAGCTCAGACCATTAAAAGAGATGGTAACTTTGTAGTATTTCACCTCCAAAGATCACCATCTCCCAAGGGCAACTAGAGCATAGTGAGGGGCTACTCACGTTCTTTCATCAAATTCCTGTTAATATGGAAGAACTCTGTGTCTATGCTTAATGCACAACTTGCCTAAACACGCAAGAGAGATTATAAATTCTTAGAACACTTTCCCACCTGGAGATTCGAACCCTAGCCAGCACAGAAGCCTTACAGCAACTGGCATAACTGGTATGCCTTTAACCCACTGCACCACAGCTCAGACTCTTAAAAGAGATGGTAACTTCGGAGTATTTCACCTCCAAAGATCACCATCTCCCAAGGCCAACTAGAGCATAGTGAGGGGCTACTCACGTTCTTTCATCAAATTCCTGTTAATATGGGAGAACTCTGTGTCTATTCTTAATGCACAACTTGCCTAAACACGCAAGAGAGATTATACAACCTTAGAACACTTTCGCACCATGAGATTTGAACCCTGGCCAGCACAGAAGCCTTACAGCAACTGGCATAACTGGTACGCCTTTAACCCACTGCACTACAGCTCAGACCCTTAAAAAAAAGAGGTGGTAACTTCGGAGTATTTCACCTCCAAAGATCACCATCTCCCAAGGGCAACAAGAGCATAGTGAGGGGCTACTCACGTTCTTTCATCAAATTCCTGTTAATATGGGAGAACTCTGTGTCTATTCTTAATGCACAACTTGCCTAAACACGCAATAGAGATTATACAACCTTAGAACACTTTCCCACCAGGAGATTCGAACCCTAGCCAGCACAGAAGCCTTACAGCAACTGGCATAACTGGTACCCCTTTAACCCACTACATCACAGCTCAGACCCTCAAAAGAGATGGTAACTTCGGAGTATTTCACCTCCAAAGATCACCATCTCCCAAGGGCAATTAAAGCATAGTGAGGGGCTACTCACGTTCTTTCATCAAATTCCTGTTAATATGGGAGAACTCTGTGTCTATTCTTAATGCACAACTTGCCTAAACACGCAAGAGAGATTTTACAACCTTAGAACACTTTCCCACCATGAGATTCGAACCCTAGCCAGCACAGAAGCCTTACAGCAACTGGCATAACTGGTACGCCTTTAACCCACTGCACCACAGCTCAGACCCTTAAAAGAGATGGTAACTTCGGAGTGTTTTACCTCCAAAGATCACCATCTCCCAAGGGCAACATGAGCATAGTGAGGGGCTACTCACATTCTTTCATCAAATTCCTGTTAATATTGGAGAACTCTGTGTCTATGCTTAATGCACAACTTGCCTAAACACGCAAGAGAGTTTATACAACCTTAGAACACTTTCCCAACAGGAGATTCGAACTCTAGCTAGCACACAGGCCTTACAGCACCTGGCATAACTGGTACGCCTTTAGCCCACTGCACCAGAGCTCAGACCATTAAAAGAGATGGTAACTTCGTAGTATTTCACCTCCAAAGATCACCATCTCCCAAGGGCAACTAGAGCATAGTGAGGGGCTACTTACGTTCTTTCATCAAATTCCTGTTAATATGGGAGAACACTGTGTCTATGCTTAATGCACAACTTGCCTAAACACGCAAGAGAGATTATACAACCTTAGAACACTTTCCCACCAGGAGATTCGAACCCTAGCCAGCACAGAAGCCTTACAGCAACTGGCATAACTGGTACGCCTTTAACCCACTGCACCAGAGCTCAGACCCTTAAAAAGAGATGGTAACTTCGGAGTATTTCACCTCCAAAGATCACCATCTCCCAAGGGCAACTAGAGCATAGTGAAGGACTACTCACGTTCTCTCATCAAATTCCTGTTAATATGGGAGACCTCTGTGTCTATGCTTAATGCACAACTTACCTAAACACGGAAGAGAGATTATACAACCTTAGAACACTTTCTTACCAGGAGATTCGAACCCTAGCCAGCACAGAAGCCTTACAGCAACTGGAATAACTGGCATGCCTTTAACCCACTGCACCACAGCTCAGACCCTTAAAAGAGATGGTAACTTCGGAGTATTTCTCCTCCAAAGATTACCATCTCTCAAGGGCAACACGAGCATAGTGAGGGGCTACTCACGTTCTTTCATCAAATTCCTGTTAATATGGGAGAACACTGTGTCTATGCTTAATGTACAACTTGCCTAAACACGCAAGAGAGATTATAGAACCTTAGAACACCTTCTTACCAGGAGATTCAAACCCTAGCCAGCACAGAAGCCTTACAGCAACTGGCATAACTGGTATGCCATTAACCCACTGCACCACAGCTCAGACCCTTAAAGGAGATGGTAACTTCGGAGTATTTCACCTCCAAAGATCACCATCTCCCAAGGGCAACGAGAGCATAGTGAGGTGCTACTTACGTTCTTTTATCAAATTCTTGTTAATATGGGAGAACTCTGTGTCTATGCTTAATGCACAACTTGCCTAAACACGCAAGAGAGATTATACAACCTTAGAACACTTTCCCACCAGGAGATTCGAACCCTAGCCAGCACAGAAGCCTTACAGCAACTGGCAAACTGGTACACCTTTAACCTACTGCACCACAGCTCAGACCCTTAAAAGAGATAGTAACTTCGGAGTATTTCACCTCCAAAGATCACCATCTCCCAAGAGCAACTAGAGCATAGTGAGGGGCTACTCACGTTCTTTCATCAAATTCCTGTTAATATGGGAGAATTCTGTGTCTATGCTTAATGCACAACTTGCCTAAACACGCAAGAGAGATTATACAACCTTAGAACACTTTCCCACCAGGAGATTCGAACCCTAGCCAGCACAGAAGCCTTACAGCAACTGGCATAACTGATACGCCTTTAACCAACTTCACCACAGCTCAGACCCTTAAAAGAGATGTTAACTTCAGAGTATTTCACTTCCAAAGATCACCATCTCCCAAGGGCAACGAGAGCATAGTGAGGGGCACTCACGTTCTTTCATCAAATTCCTGTTATTATTTGAGAACTCTGTGTCTATTCTTAATGCACAACTTGCCTAAACACGCAAGAGAGATTATACAACCTTAGAACACTTTCCCACCATGAGATTCGAACCCTAGCCAGCACAGAAGCCTTAGAGCAACTGGCACGCCTTTAACCCACTGCACCACAGCTCAGACCCTTAAAAGAGATGGTATCTTCGGAGTATTTCACCTCCAAAGATCACCATCTACCAAGGGCAACAAGAGCATAGTGAGGGGCTACTCACGTTCTTTCATCAAATTCCTGTTAATATGGGAGAACTCTATGTCTATGCTTAAAGCACAACTTGCCTAAACACGCAATAGAGATTATACAACCTTAGAACACTTTCCCACCAGGAGATTCAAACCCTAGCCAGCACAGAAGCCTTACAGCAACTGGCATAACTGGTACGCCTTTAACCCACTGCACCACAGCTCAGACCCTTAAAAGAGATGGTAACTTCGGAGTATTTCACCTCCAAAGATCACCATCTCCCAAGGGCAACAAGAGCATAGTGAGGGGCTACTCACGTTCTTTCATCAAATTCCTGTTAATATGGGAGAACTCTGTGTCTATGCATAATGCACAACTTGCCTAAACACGCAAGAGAGATTATACAACATTAAAACACTTTCCCACCAGGAGATTCGAACCCTAGCCAGCACAGAAGCTTTAAAGCAACTGGCATAACTGGTACGCCTTTAACCCACTGCATCACAGCTCAGACCCTCACAAGAGATGGTAACTTCGGAGTATTTCACCTCCAAAGATCACCATCTCCCAAGGGCAATTAAAGCATAGTGAGGGGCTACTCACGTTCTTTCATCAAATTCCTGTTAATATGGGAGAACTCTGTGTCTATGCTTAAGGCACAACTTACCTAAACACGCAAGAGAGATTATAAAACCTTAGAACACTTTCCCACCAGGAGATTCGAACCCTGGCCAGCACAGAAGCCTTACAGCAACTGGTACGCCTTTAACCTACTGCACCACAGGTCAGACCCTTAAAAGAGATGATAACTTCGGAGTATATCACCTCCAAAGATCACCATCTCCCAAGGGCAACTAGAGCATAGTGAGGGGCTACTCACGTTCTTTCATCAAATTCCTGTTAATATGGGAGACCTCTGTGTCTATTCTTAATGCACAACTTGCCTAAACACGCAAGAGAGATTATACAACCTTAGAACACTTTCCCAAAATGAGATTCGAACCCTAGCCAGCACAGAAGCCTAACAGCAACTGGCACGCCTTTAACCCACTGCACCACAGCTCAGACCCTTAAAAGAGATGGTATCTTCGGAGTATTTCACCTCCAAAGATCACCATCTACCAAGGGCAACAAGAGCATAGTGAGGGGCTACTCACGTTCTTTCATCAAATTCCTGTTAATATGGGAGAACTCTATGTCTATGCTTAATGCAAAACTTGCCTAAACACGCAATAGAGATTATACAACCTTAGAACACTTTCCCACCAGGAGATTCGAACCCTATCCAGCACAGAAACCTTACAGCAACTGGCATAACTGGTACCCCTTTAACCCACTACATCACAGCTCAGACCCTCAAAAGAGATGGTAACTTCGGAGTATTTCACCTCCTAAGATCACCATCTCCCAAGGGCAATTAAAGCATAGTGAGGGGCTACTCACGTTCTTTCATCAAATTCCTGTTAATATGGGAGAACTCTGTGTCTATTCTTAATGCACAACTTGCCTAAACACGCATGAGAGATTATACAACCTTAGAACACTTTCCCACCATGAGATTCGAACCCTGGCCAGCACAGAAGCCTTACAGCAACTGGCATAACTGGTACGCCTTTAACCCACTGCACCACAGCTCAGACCCTTAAAAGAGATGGTAACTTTGGAGAATTTCACCTCTAAAGATCACCATCTCCCAAGTGCAACATGAGCATAGTGAGGGGCTACTCACATTCTTTCATCAAATTCCTGTTAATATTGGAGAACTCTGTGTATTTGCTTAATGCACAACTTGCCTAAACACACAAGAGAGTTTATACAACCTTAGAACACTTTCCCAACAGGAGATTCGAACCCTAGCCAGCGCACAAGCCTTACAGCACCTGGCATAACTGGTACGCCTTTAGCCCACTGCACCAGAGCTCAGACCCTTAAAAGAGATGGTAACTTCGTAGTATTTCACCTCCAAAGATCACCATCTCCCAAGGGCAACTAGAGCATAGTGAGGGGCTACTCACGTTCTTTCATCAAATTCGTGTTAATATGGGAGAACACTGTGTCTATGCTTAATGCACAACTTGCCTAAACACGCAAGAGAGATTATAGAACCTTAGAACACTTTCTTACCAGGAGATACGAACCCTAGCCAGCACAGAATCCTTACAGCAACTGGCATAACTGGTATGCCATTAACCCACTGCACCACAGCTCAGACCCTTAAAAGAGATGGTAACTTCGGAGTATTTCACCTCCAAAGATCACCATCTCCCAAGGGCAACGAGAGCATAGTGAAGTGCTACTTACGTTCTTTGATCAAATTCTTGTTAATATGGGAGAACTCTGTGTCTATGCTTAATGCACAACTTGCCTAAACACGCAAGAGAGATTATACAACCTTAGAACACTTTCCCACCAGGAGATTCGAACCCTAGCCAGCACAGAAGCCTTACAGCAACTGGCAAACTGGAACACCTTTAACCAACTGCACCACAGCTCAGACCCTTAAAAGAGATAGTAACTTCGGAGTATTTCACCTCCAAAGATCACCATCTCCCAAGGGCAACTAGAGCATAGTGAGGGGCTACTCACGTTCTTTCATCAAATTCCTGTTAATATGGGAGAATTCTGTGTCTATGCTTAATGCACAACTTGCCTAAACACGCAAGAGAGATTATACAACCTTAGAACACTTTCCCACCAGGAGATTCGAACCCTAGCCAGCACAGAAGCCTTACAGCAACTGGCATAACTGATACGCCTTTAACCTACTGCACCACAGCTCAGACCCTTAAAAGAGATGGTAACTTCGGAGTATTTCACCTCCAAAGATCACCATCTCCCAAGGGCAACGAGAGCATAGTGAGGGGCACTCACGTTCTTTCATCAAATTCCTGTTATTATGGGAGAACTCTGTGTCTATTCTTAATGCACAACTTGCCTAAACACGCAAGAGAGATTATACAACCTTAGAACACTTTCCCACCAGGAGATTCGAACCCTAGCCAGCACAGAAGCCTTACAGCAACTGGCATAACTGGTACCCCTTTAACCCACTACATCACAGCTCAGACCCTCAAAAGAGATGGTAACTTCGGAGTATTTCACCTCCAAAGATCACCATCTCCCAAGGGCAATTAAAGCATAGTGAGGGGCTACTCACGTTCTTTCATCAAATTCCTGTTAATATGGGAGAACTCTGTGTCTATTCTTAATGCACAACTTGCCTAAACACGCAAGAGAGATTTTACAACCTTAGAACACTTTCCCACCATGAGATTCGAACCCTGGCCAGCACAGAAGCCTTACAGCAACTGGCATAACTGGTACGCCTTTAACCCACTGCACCACAGCTCAGACCCTTAAAAGAGATGGTAACTTCGGAGTGTTTTACCTCCAAAGATCACCATCTCCCAAGGGCAACATGAGCATAGTGAGGGGCTACTCACATTCTTTCATCAAATTCCTGTTAATATTGGAGAACTCTGTGTCTATGCTTAATGCACAACTTGCCTAAACACGCAAGAGAGTTTATACAACCTTAGAACACTTTCCCAACAGGAGATTCGAACTCTAGCTAGCACACAGGCCTTACAGCACCTGGCATAACTGGTACGCCTTTAGCCCACTGCACCAGAGCTCAGACCATTAAAAGAGATGGTAACTTCGTAGTATTTCACCTCCAAAGATCACCATCTCCCAAGGGCAACTAGAGCATAGTGAGGGGCTACTTACGTTCTTTCATCAAATTCCTGTTAATATGGGAGAACACTGTGTCTATGCTTAATGCACAACTTGCCTAAACACGCAAGAGAGATTATACAACCTTAGAACACTTTCCCACCAGGAGATTCGAACCCTAGCCAGCACAGAAGCCTTACAGCAACTGGCATAACTGGTACGCCTTTAACCCACTGCACCAGAGCTCAGACCCTTAAAAAGAGATGGTAACTTCGGAGTATTTCACCTCCAAAGATCACCATCTCCCAAGGGCAACTAGAGCATAGTGAAGGACTACTCACGTTCTCTCATCAAATTCCTGTTAATATGGGAGACCTCTGTGTCTATGCTTAATGCACAACTTACCTAAACACGGAAGAGAGATTATACAACCTTAGAACACTTTCTTACCAGGAGATTCGAACCCTAGCCAGCACAGAAGCCTTACAGCAACTGGAATAACTGGCATGCCTTTAACCCACTGCACCACAGCTCAGACCCTTAAAAGAGATGGTAACTTCGGAGTATTTCTCCTCCAAAGATTACCATCTCTCAAGGGCAACACGAGCATAGTGAGGGGCTACTCACGTTCTTTCATCAAATTCCTGTTAATATGGGAGAACACTGTGTCTATGCTTAATGTACAACTTGCCTAAACACGCAAGAGAGATTATAGAACCTTAGAACACCTTCTTACCAGGAGATTCAAACCCTAGCCAGCACAGAAGCCTTACAGCAACTGGCATAACTGGTATGCCATTAACCCACTGCACCACAGCTCAGACCCTTAAAGGAGATGGTAACTTCGGAGTATTTCACCTCCAAAGATCACCATCTCCCAAGGGCAACGAGAGCATAGTGAGGTGCTACTTACGTTCTTTTATCAAATTCTTGTTAATATGGGAGAACTCTGTGTCTATGCTTAATGCACAACTTGCCTAAACACGCAAGAGAGATTATACAACCTTAGAACACTTTCCCACCAGGAGATTCGAACCCTAGCCAGCACAGAAGCCTTACAGCAACTGGCAAACTGGTACACCTTTAACCTACTGCACCACAGCTCAGACCCTTAAAAGAGATAGTAACTTCGGAGTATTTCACCTCCAAAGATCACCATCTCCCAAGAGCAACTAGAGCATAGTGAGGGGCTACTCACGTTCTTTCATCAAATTCCTGTTAATATGGGAGAATTCTGTGTCTATGCTTAATGCACAACTTGCCTAAACACGCAAGAGAGATTATACAACCTTAGAACACTTTCCCACCAGGAGATTCGAACCCTAGCCAGCACAGAAGCCTTACAGCAACTGGCATAACTGATACGCCTTTAACCAACTTCACCACAGCTCAGACCCTTAAAAGAGATGTTAACTTCAGAGTATTTCACTTCCAAAGATCACCATCTCCCAAGGGCAACGAGAGCATAGTGAGGGGCACTCACGTTCTTTCATCAAATTCCTGTTATTATTTGAGAACTCTGTGTCTATTCTTAATGCACAACTTGCCTAAACACGCAAGAGAGATTATACAACCTTAGAACACTTTCCCACCATGAGATTCGAACCCTAGCCAGCACAGAAGCCTTAGAGCAACTGGCACGCCTTTAACCCACTGCACCACAGCTCAGACCCTTAAAAGAGATGGTATCTTCGGAGTATTTCACCTCCAAAGATCACCATCTACCAAGGGCAACAAGAGCATAGTGAGGGGCTACTCACGTTCTTTCATCAAATTCCTGTTAATATGGGAGAACTCTATGTCTATGCTTAAAGCACAACTTGCCTAAACACGCAATAGAGATTATACAACCTTAGAACACTTTCCCACCAGGAGATTCAAACCCTAGCCAGCACAGAAGCCTTACAGCAACTGGCATAACTGGTACGCCTTTAACCCACTGCACCACAGCTCAGACCCTTAAAAGAGATGGTAACTTCGGAGTATTTCACCTCCAAAGATCACCATCTCCCAAGGGCAACAAGAGCATAGTGAGGGGCTACTCACGTTCTTTCATCAAATTCCTGTTAATATGGGAGAACTCTGTGTCTATGCATAATGCACAACTTGCCTAAACACGCAAGAGAGATTATACAACATTAAAACACTTTCCCACCAGGAGATTCGAACCCTAGCCAGCACAGAAGCTTTAAAGCAACTGGCATAACTGGTACGCCTTTAACCCACTGCATCACAGCTCAGACCCTCACAAGAGATGGTAACTTCGGAGTATTTCACCTCCAAAGATCACCATCTCCCAAGGGCAATTAAAGCATAGTGAGGGGCTACTCACGTTCTTTCATCAAATTCCTGTTAATATGGGAGAACTCTGTGTCTATGCTTAAGGCACAACTTACCTAAACACGCAAGAGAGATTATAAAACCTTAGAACACTTTCCCACCAGGAGATTCGAACCCTGGCCAGCACAGAAGCCTTACAGCAACTGGTACGCCTTTAACCTACTGCACCACAGGTCAGACCCTTAAAAGAGATGATAACTTCGGAGTATATCACCTCCAAAGATCACCATCTCCCAAGGGCAACTAGAGCATAGTGAGGGGCTACTCACGTTCTTTCATCAAATTCCTGTTAATATGGGAGACCTCTGTGTCTATTCTTAATGCACAACTTGCCTAAACACGCAAGAGAGATTATACAACCTTAGAACACTTTCCCAAAATGAGATTCGAACCCTAGCCAGCACAGAAGCCTAACAGCAACTGGCACGCCTTTAACCCACTGCACCACAGCTCAGACCCTTAAAAGAGATGGTATCTTCGGAGTATTTCACCTCCAAAGATCACCATCTACCAAGGGCAACAAGAGCATAGTGAGGGGCTACTCACGTTCTTTCATCAAATTCCTGTTAATATGGGAGAACTCTATGTCTATGCTTAATGCAAAACTTGCCTAAACACGCAATAGAGATTATACAACCTTAGAACACTTTCCCACCAGGAGATTCGAACCCTATCCAGCACAGAAACCTTACAGCAACTGGCATAACTGGTACCCCTTTAACCCACTACATCACAGCTCAGACCCTCAAAAGAGATGGTAACTTCGGAGTATTTCACCTCCTAAGATCACCATCTCCCAAGGGCAATTAAAGCATAGTGAGGGGCTACTCACGTTCTTTCATCAAATTCCTGTTAATATGGGAGAACTCTGTGTCTATTCTTAATGCACAACTTGCCTAAACACGCATGAGAGATTATACAACCTTAGAACACTTTCCCACCATGAGATTCGAACCCTGGCCAGCACAGAAGCCTTACAGCAACTGGCATAACTGGTACGCCTTTAACCCACTGCACCACAGCTCAGACCCTTAAAAGAGATGGTAACTTTGGAGAATTTCACCTCTAAAGATCACCATCTCCCAAGTGCAACATGAGCATAGTGAGGGGCTACTCACATTCTTTCATCAAATTCCTGTTAATATTGGAGAACTCTGTGTATTTGCTTAATGCACAACTTGCCTAAACACACAAGAGAGTTTATACAACCTTAGAACACTTTCCCAACAGGAGATTCGAACCCTAGCCAGCGCACAAGCCTTACAGCACCTGGCATAACTGGTACGCCTTTAGCCCACTGCACCAGAGCTCAGACCCTTAAAAGAGATGGTAACTTCGTAGTATTTCACCTCCAAAGATCACCATCTCCCAAGGGCAACTAGAGCATAGTGAGGGGCTACTCACGTTCTTTCATCAAATTCGTGTTAATATGGGAGAACACTGTGTCTATGCTTAATGCACAACTTGCCTAAACACGCAAGAGAGATTATAGAACCTTAGAACACTTTCTTACCAGGAGATACGAACCCTAGCCAGCACAGAATCCTTACAGCAACTGGTATGCCATTAACCCACTGCACCACAGCTCAGACCCTTAAAAGAGATGGTAACTTCGGAGTATTTCACCTCCAAAGATCACCATCTCCCAAGGGCAACGAGAGCATAGTGAAGTGCTACTTACGTTCTTTGATCAAATTCTTGTTAATATGGGAGAACTCTGTGTCTATGCTTAATGCACAACTTGCCTAAACACGCAAGAGAGATTATACAACCTTAGAACACTTTCCCACCAGGAGATTCGAACCCTAGCCAGCACAGAAGCCTTACAGCAACTGGCAAACTGGAACACCTTTAACCAACTGCACCACAGCTCAGACCCTTAAAAGAGATAGTAACTTCGGAGTATTTCACCTCCAAAGATCACCATCTCCCAAGGGCAACTAGAGCATAGTGAGGGGCTACTCACGTTCTTTCATCAAATTCCTGTTAATATGGGAGAATTCTGTGTCTATGCTTAATGCACAACTTGCCTAAACACGCAAGAGAGATTATACAACCTTAGAACACTTTCCCACCAGGAGATTCGAACCCTAGCCAGCACAGAAGCCTTACAGCAACTGGCATAACTGATACGCCTTTAACCTACTGCACCACAGCTCAGACCCTTAAAAGAGATGGTAACTTCGGAGTATTTCACCTCCAAAGATCACCATCTCCCAAGGGCAACGAGAGCATAGTGAGGGGCACTCACGTTCTTTCATCAAATTCCTGTTATTATGGGAGAACTCTGTGTCTATTCTTAATGCACAACTTGCCTAAACACGCAAGAGAGATTATACAACCTTAGAACACTTTCCCACCATGAGATTCGAACCCTAGCCAGCACAGAAGCCTTAGAGCAACTGGCACACCTTTAACCCACTGCACCACAGCTCAGACCCTTAAAAGAGATGGTATCTTCGGAGTATTTCACCTCCAAAGATCACCATCTACCAAGGGCAACAAGAGCATAGTGAGGGGCTACTCACGGTCTTTCATCAAATTCCTGTTAATATGGGAGAACTCTATGTCTATGCTTAAAGCACAACTTGCCTAAACACGCAATAGAGATTATACAACCTTAGAACACTTTCCCACCAGGAGATTCAAACCCTAGCCAGCACAGAAGCCTTACAGCAACTGGCATAACTGGTACGCCTTTAACCCACTGCACCACAGCTCAGACCCTTAAAAGAGATGGTAACTTCGGAGTATTTCACCTCCAAAGATCACCATCTCCCAAGGGCAACAAGAGCATAGTGAGGGGCTACTCACGTTCTTTCATCAAATTCCTGTTAATATGGGAGAACTCTGTGTCTATGCATAATGCACAACTTGCCTAAACACTCAAGAGAGATTATACAACATTAAAACACTTTCCCACCATGAGATTCGAACCCTAGCCAGCACAGAAGCTTTAAAGCAACTGGCATAACTGGTACGCCTTTAACCCACTGCATCACAGCTCAGACCCTCACAAGAGATGGTAACTTCGGAGTATTTCACCTCCAAAGATCACCATCTCCCAAGGGCAATTAAAGCATAGTGAGGGGCTACTCACGTTCTTTCATCAAATTCCTGTTAATATGGGAGAACTCTGTGTCTATGCTTAAGGCACAACTTACCTAAACACGCAAGAGAGATTATAAAACCTTAGAACACTTTCCCACCAGGAGATTCGAACCCTGGCCAGCACAGAAGCCTTACAGCAACTGGTACACCTTTAACCTACTGCACCACAGGTCAGACCCTTAAAAGAGATGATAACTTCGGAGTATATCACCTCCAAAGATCACCATCTCCCAAGGGCAACTAGAGCATAGTGAGGGGCTACTCACGTTCTTTCATAAAATTCCTGTTAATATGGGAGACCTCTGTGTCTATTCTTAATGCACAACTTGCCTAAACACGCAAGAGAGATTATACAACCTTAGAACACTTTCCCACCATGAGATTCGAACACTGGCCAGCACAGAAGCCTTACAGCAACTGGCATAACTGGTACGCCTTTAACCCACTGCACCACAGCTCAGACCCTTAAAAGAGATGGTAACTTCGGAGTATTTCACCTCCAAAGATCACCATCTCCCAAGGGCAACATGAGCATAGTGAGGGGCTACTCACATTCTTTCATCAAATTCCTGTTAATATTGGAGAACTCTGTGTCTATGCTTAATGCACAACTTGCCAAAACACGCAAGAGAGTTTATACAACCTTAGAACACTTTCCCAACAGGAGATTCGAACTCTAGCCAGCACACAAGCCTTACAGCACCTGGCATAACTGGTACGCCTTTAGCCCACTGCACCAGAGCTCAGACCATTAAAAAAGATGGTAACTTCGTAGTATTTCACCTCCAAAGATCACCATCTCCCAAGGGCAACTAGAGCATAGTGAGGGGCTACTCACGTTCTTTTATAAAATTCCTGTTAATATGGGAGAACACTGTGTCTATGCTTAATGCACAACTTGCCTAAACACGCAAGAGAGATTATACAACCTTAGAACACTTTCCCACCAGGAGATTCGTACCCTAGCCAGCACAGAAGCCTTACAGCAACTGGCATAACTGGTACGCCTTTAACCCACTGCACCAGAGCTCAGACCCTTAAAAGAGATGGTAACTTCGGAGTATTTCACCTCCAAAGATCACCATCTCCCAAGGGCAACGAGAGCATAGTGAGGTGCTACTTAGGTTCTTTCATCAAATTCTTGTTAATATGGGAGAACTCTGTGTCTATGCTTAATGCACAACTTGCCTAAACACGAAAGAGAGATTATACAACCTTAGAACACTTTCCCACCATGAGATTCGAACCCTAGCCAGCACAGAAGCCTTACAGCAACTGGCAAACTGGTACGCCTTTAACCTACTGCACCACAGCTCAGACCCTTAAAAGAGATGGTAACCTCGGAGTATTTCACCTCCAAAGATCACCATCTCCCAAGGGCAACTAGAGCATAGTGAGGGGCTACTCACGTTCTTTCATCAAATTCCTGTTAATATGGGAGAATTCTGTGTCTATGCTTAATGCACAACTTGCCTAAACACGCAAGAGAGATTATACAACCTTAGAACACTTTCCCACCAGGAGATTCGAACCCTAGCCAGCATAGAAGCCTTACAGCAACTGGCATGACTGGTACGCCTTTAACCAACTTCACCACAGCTCAGACCCTTAAAAGAGATGGTAACTTCGGAGTATTTCACTTCCAAAGATCACCGTCTCCCAAGGGCAACGAGAGCATAGTGAGGGGCACTCACGTTCTTTCATCAAATTCCTGTTATTATGGGAGAACTCTGTGTCTATTCTTAATGCACAACTTGCCTAAACACGCAAGAGAGATTATACAACCTTAGAACACTTTCCCACCATGAGATTCGAACCCTAGCCAGCACAGAAGCCTAACAGCAACTGGCACGCCTTTAACCCACTGCACCACAGCTCAGACCCTTAAAAGAGATGGTATCTTCGGAGTATTTCACCTCCAAAGATCACCATCTACCAAGGGCAACAAGAGCATAGTGAGGGGCTACTCACGTTCTTTCATCAAATTCCTGTTAATATGGGAGAACTCTATGTCTATGCTTAATGCAAAACTTGCCTAAACACGCAATAGAGATTATACAACCTTAGAACACTTTCCCACCAGGAGATTCGAACCCTATCCAGCACAGAAACCTTACAGCAACTGGCATAACTGGTACCCCTTTAACCCACTACATCACAGCTCAGACCCTCAAAAGAGATGGTAACTTCGGAGTATTTCACCTCCTAAGATCACCATCTCCCAAGGGCAACTAGAGCATAGTGAAGGACTACTCACTTCTCTCATCAAATTCCTGTTAATATGGGAGACCTCTGTGTCTATGCTTAATGCACAACTTGCCTAAACACGCATGAGAGATTATACAACCTTAGAACACTTTCCCACCAGGAGATTCGAACCCTAGCCAGCACAGAATCCTTACAGCAACTGGCATAACTGGTATGCCATTAACCCACTGCACCACAGCTCAGACCCTTAAAAGAGATGGTAACTTCAGAGTATTTCACCTCCAAAGATCACCATCTCCCAAGGGCAACGAGAGCATAGTGAAGTGCTACTTACGTTCTTTGATCAAATTCTTGTTAATATGGGAGAACTCTGTGTCTATGCTTAATGCACAACTTGCCTAAACACGCAAGAGAGATTATACAACCTTAGAACACTTTCCCACCAGGAGATTCGAACCCTAGCCAGCACAGAAGCCTTACAGCAACTGGCAAACTGGAACACCTTTAACCAACTGCACCACAGCTCAGACCCTTAAAAGAGATAGTAACTTCGGAGTATTTCACCTCCAAAGATCACCATCTCCCAAGGGCAACTAGAGCATAGTGAGGGGCTACTCACGTTCTTTCATCAAATTCCTGTTAATATGGGAGAATTCTGTGTCTATGCTTAATGCACAACTTGCCTAAACACGCAAGAGAGATTATACAACCTTAGAACACTTTCCCACCAGGAGATTCGAACCCTAGCCAGCACAGAAGCCTTACAGCAACTGGCATAACTGATACGCCTTTAACCTACTGCACCACAGCTCAGACCCTTAAAAGAGATGGTAACTTCGGAGTATTTCACCTCCAAAGATCACCATCTCCCAAGGGCAACGAGAGCATAGTGAGGGGCACTCACGTTCTTTCATCAAATTCCTGTTATTATGGGAGAACTCTGTGTCTATTCTTAATGCACAACTTGCCTAAACACGCAAGAGAGATTATACAACCTTAGAACACTTTCCCACCATGAGATTCGAACCCTAGCCAGCACAGAAGCCTTAGAGCAACTGGCACACCTTTAACCCACTGCACCACAGCTCAGACCCTTAAAAGAGATGGTATCTTCGGAGTATTTCACCTCCAAAGATCACCATCTACCAAGGGCAACAAGAGCATAGTGAGGGGCTACTCACGTTCTTTCATCAAATTCCTGTTAATATGGGAGAACTCTATGTCTATGCTTAAAGCACAACTTGCCTAAACACGCAATAGAGATTATACAACCTTAGAACACTTTCCCACCAGGAGATTCAAACCCTAGCCAGCACAGAAGCCTTACAGCAACTGGCATAACTGGTACGCCTTTAACCCACTGCACCACAGCTCAGACCCTTAAAAGAGATGGTAACTTCAGAGTATTTCACCTCCAAAGATCACCATCTCCCAAGGGCAACAAGAGCATAGTGAGGGGCTACTCACGTTCTTTCATCAAATTCCTGTTAATATGGGAGAACTCTGTGTCTATGCATAATGCACAACTTGCCTAAACACTCAAGAGAGATTATACAACATTAAAACACTTTCCCACCATGAGATTCGAACCCTAGCCAGCACAGAAGCTTTAAAGCAACTGGCATAACTGGTACGCCTTTAACCCACTGCATCACAGCTCAGACCCTCACAAGAGATGGTAACTTCGGAGTATTTCACCTCCAAAGATCACCATCTCCCAAGGGCAATTAAAGCATAGTGAGGGGCTACTCACGTTCTTTCATCAAATTCCTGTTAATATGGGAGAACTCTGTGTCTATGCTTAAGGCACAACTTACCTAAACACGCAAGAGAGATTATAAAACCTTAGAACACTTTCCCACCAGGAGATTCGAACCCTGGCCAGCACAGAAGCCTTACAGCAACTGGTACACCTTTAACCTACTGCACCACAGGTCAGACCCTTAAAAGAGATGATAACTTCGGAGTATATCACCTCCAAAGATCACCATCTCCCAAGGGCAACTAGAGCATAGTGAGGGGCTACTCACGTTCTTTCATCAAATTCCTGTTAATATGGGAGACCTCTGTGTCTATTCTTAATGCACAACTTGCCTAAACACGCAAGAGAGATTATACAACCTTAGAACACTTTCCCACCATGAGATTCGAACACTGGCCAGCACAGAAGCCTTACAGCAACTGGCATAACTGGTACGCCTTTAACCCACTGCACCACAGCTCAGACCCTTAAAAGAGATGGTAACTTCGGAGTATTTCACCTCCAAAGATCACCATCTCCCAAGGGCAACATGAGCATAGTGAGGGGCTACTCACATTCTTTCATCAAATTCCTGTTAATATTGGAGAACTCTGTGTCTATGCTTAATGCACAACTTGCCAAAACACGCAAGAGAGTTTATACAACCTTAGAACACTTTCCCAACAGGAGATTCGAACTCTAGCCAGCACACAAGCCTTACAGCACCTGGCAAACTGGTACGCCTTTAACCTACTGCACCACAGCTCAGACCCTTAAAAGAGATGGTAACTTCGGAGTATTTCACCTCCAAAGATCACCATCTCCCAAGGGCAACGAGAGCATAGTGAGGTGCTACTTAGGTTCTTTCATCAAATTCTTGTTAATATGGGAGAACTCTGTGTCTATGCTTAATGCACAACTTGCCTAAACACGAAAGAGAGATTATACAACCTTAGAACACTTTCCCACCATGAGATTCGAACCCTAGCCAGCACAGAAGCCTTACAGCAACTGGCAAACTGGTACGCCTTTAACCTACTGCACCACAGCTCAGACCCTTAAAAGAGATGGTAACCTCGGAGTATTTCACCTCCAAAGATCACCATCTCCCAAGGGCAACTAGAGCATAGTGAGGGGCTACTCACGTTCTTTCATCAAATTCCTGTTAATATGGGAGAATTCTGTGTCTATGCTTAATGCACAACTTGCCTAAACACGCAAGAGAGATTATACAACCTTAGAACACTTTCCCACCAGGAGATTCGAACCCTAGCCAGCATAGAAGCCTTACAGCAACTGGCATAACTGGTACGCCTTTAACCAACTTCACCACAGCTCAGACCCTTAAAAGAGATGGTAACTTCGGAGTATTTCACTTCCAAAGATCACCGTCTCCCAAGGGCAACGAGAGCATAGTGAGGGGCACTCACGTTCTTTCATCAAATTCCTGTTATTATGGGAGAACTCTGTGTCTATTCTTAATGCACAACTTGCCTAAACACGCAAGAGAGATTATACAACCTTAGAACACTTTCCCACCATGAGATTCGAACCCTAGCCAGCACAGAAGCCTAACAGCAACTGGCACGCCTTTAACCCACTGCACCACAGCTCAGACCCTTAAAAGAGATGGTATCTTCGGAGTATTTCACCTCCAAAGATCACCATCTACCAAGGGCAACAAGAGCATAGTGAGGGGCTACTCACGTTCTTTCATCAAATTCCTGTTAATATGGGAGAACTCTATGTCTATGCTTAATGCAAAACTTGCCTAAACACGCAATAGAGATTATACAACCTTAGAACACTTTCCCACCAGGAGATTCGAACCCTATCCAGCACAGAAACCTTACAGCAACTGGCATAACTGGTACCCCTTTAACCCACTACATCACAGCTCAGACCCTCAAAAGAGATGGTAACTTCGGAGTATTTCACCTCCTAAGATCACCATCTCCCAAGGGCAACTAGAGCATAGTGAAGGACTACTCACGTTCTCTCATCAAATTCCTGTTAATATGGGAGACCTCTGTGTCTATGCTTAATGCACAACTTGCCTAAACACGCATGAGAGATTATACAACCTTAGAACACTTTCCCACCAGGAGATTCGAACCCTAGCCAGCACAGAAGCCTTACAGCAACTGGCATAACTGATACGCCTTTAACCTACTGCACCACAGCTCAGACCCTTAAAAGAGATGGTAACTTCGGAGTATTTCACCTCCAAAGATCACCATCTCCCAAGGGCAACGAGAGCATAGTGAGGGGCACTCACGTTCTTTCATCAAATTCCTGTTATTATGGGAGAACTCTGTGTCTATTCTTAATGCACAACTTGCCTAAACACGCAAGAGAGATTATACAACCTTAGAACACTTTCCCACCATGAGATTCGAACCCTAGCCAGCACAGAAGCCTTAGAGCAACTGGCACACCTTTAACCCACTGCACCACAGCTCAGACCCTTAAAAGAGATGGTAACTTCGGAGTATTTCACCTCCAAAGATCACCATCTCCCAAGGGCAACAAGAGCATAGTGAGGGGCTACTCACGTTCTTTCATCAAATTCCTGTTAATATGGGAGAACTCTGTGTCTATGCATAATGCACAACTTGCCTAAACACTCAAGAGAGATTATACAACATTAAAACACTTTCCCACCAGGAGATTCGAACCCTAGCCAGCACAGAAGCTTTAAAGCAACTGGCATAACTGGTACGCCTTTAACCCACTGCATCACAGCTCAGACCCTCACAAGAGATGGTAACTTCGGAGTATTTCACCTCCAAAGATCACCATCTCCCAAGGGCAATTAAAGCATAGTGAGGGGCTACTCACGTTCTTTCATCAAATTCCTGTTAATATGGGAGAACTCTGTGTCTATGCTTAAGGCACAACTTACCTAAACACGCAAGAGAGATTATAAAACCTTAGAACACTTTCCCACCAGGAGATTCGAACCCTGGCCAGCACAGAAGCCTTACAGCAACTGGTACACCTTTAACCTACTGCACCACAGGTCAGACCCTTAAAAGAGATGATAACTTCGGAGTATATCACCTCCAAAGATCACCATCTCCCAAGGGCAACTAGAGCATAGTGAGGGGCTACTCACGTTCTTTCATCAAATTCCTGTTAATATGGGAGACCTCTGTGTGTATTCTTAATGCACAACTTGCCTAAACACGCAAGAGAGATTATACAACCTTAGAACACTTTCCCACCATGAGATTCGAACCCTGGCCAGCACAGAAGCCTTACAGCAACTGGCATAACTGGTACGCCTTTAACCCACTGCACCACAGCTCAGACCCTTAAAAGAGATGGTAACTTCGGAGTATTTCACCTCCAAAGATCACCATCTCCCAAGGGCAACATGAGCATAGTGAGGGGCTACTCACATTCTTTCATCAAATTCCTGTTAATATTGGAGAACTCTGTGTCTATGCTTAATGCACATCTTGCCAAAACACGCAAGAGAGTTTATACAACCTTAGAACACTTTCCCAACAGGAGATTCGAACTCTAGCCAGCACACAAGCCTTACAGCACCTGGCATAACTGGTACGCCTTTAGCCCACTGCACCAGAGCTCAGACCATTAAAAAAGATGGTAACTTTGTAGTATTTCACCTCCAAAGATCACCATCTCCCAAGGGCAACTAGAGCATAGTGAGGGGCTACTCACGTTCTTTCATAAAATTCCTGTTAATATGGGAGAACACTGTGTCTATGCTTAATGCACAACTTGCCTAAACACGCAAGAGAGATTATACAACCTTAGAACACTTTCCCACCAGGAGATTCGTACCCTAGCCAGCACAGAAGCCTTACAGCAACTGGCATAACTGGTACGCCTTTAACCCACTGCACCAGAGCTCAGACCCTTAAAAGAGATGGTAACTTCGGAGTATTTCACCTCCAAAGATCACCATCTCCCAAGGGCAACGAGAGCATAGTGAGGTGCTACTTAGGTTCTTTCATCAAATTCTTGTTAATATGGGAGAACTCTGTGTCTATGCTTAATGCACAACTTGCCTAAACACGCAAGAGAGATTATACAACCTTAGAACACTTTCCCACCATGAGATTCGAACCCTAGCCAGCACAGAAGCCTTACAGCAACTGGCAAACTGGTACGCCTTTAACCTACTGCACCACAGCTCAGACCCTTAAAAGAGATGGTAACTTCGGAGTATTTCACCTCCAAAGATCACCATCTCCCAAGGGCAACTAGAGCATAGTGAGGGGCTACTCACGTTCTTTCATCAAATTCCTGTTAATATGGGAGAATTCTGTGTCTATGCTTAATGCACAACTTGCCTAAACACGCAAGAGAGATTATACAACCTTAGAACACTTTCCCACCAGGAGATTCGAACCCTAGCCAGCATAGAAGCCTTACAGCAACTGGCATAACTGGTACGCCTTTAACCAACTTCACCACAGCTCAGACCCTTAAAAGAGATGGTAACTTCGGAGTATTTCACTTCCAAAGATCACCATCTCCCAAGGGCAACGAGAGCATAGTGAGGGGCACTCACGTTCTTTCATCAAATTCCTGTTATTATGGGAGAACTCTGTGTGTATTCTTAATGCACAACTTGCCTAAACACGCAAGAGAGATTATACAACCTTAGAACACTTTCCCACCATGAGATTCGAACCCTAGCCAGCACAGAAGCCTAACAGCAACTGGCACGGCTTTAACCCACTGCACCACAGCTCAGACCCTTAAAAGAGATGGTATCTTCGGAGTATTTCACCTCCAAAGATCACCATCTACCAAGGGCAACAAGAGCATAGTGAGGGGCTACTCACGTTCTTTCATCAAATTCCTGTTAATATTGGAGAACTCTATGTCTATGCTTAATGCAAAACTTGCCTAAACACGCAATAGAGATTATACAACCTTAGAACACTTTCCCACCAGGAGATTCGAACCCTATCCAGCACAGAAACCTTACAGCAACTGGCATAACTGGTACCCCTTTAACCCACTACATCACAGCTCAGACCCTCAAAAGAGATGGTAACTTCGGAGTATTTCACCTCCTAAGATCACCATCTCCCAAGGGCAATTAAAGCATAGTGAGGGGCTACTCACGTTCTTTCATCAAATTCCTGTTAATATGGGAGAACTCTGTGTCTATTCTTAATGCACAACTTGCCTAAACACGCATGAGAGATTATACAACCTTAGAACACTTTCCCACCATGAGATTCGAACCTTGGCCAGCACAGAAGCCTTACAGCAACTGGCATAACTGGTACGCCTTTAACCCACTGCACCACAGCTCAGACCCTTAAAAGAGATGGTAACTTCGGAGTATTTCACCTCTAAAGATCACCATCTCCCAAGGGCAACATGAGCATAGTGAGGGGCTACTCACATTCTTTCATCAAATTCCTGTTAATATTGGAGAACTCTGTGTATTTGCTTAATGCACAACTTGCCTAAACACACAAGAGAGTTTATACAACCTTAGAACACTTTCCCAACAGGAGATTCGAACCCTAGCCAGCGCACAAGCCTTACATCACCTGGCATAACTGGTACACCTTTAGCCCACTGCACCAGAGCTCAGACCCTTAAAAGAGATGGTAACTTCGTAGTATCTCACCTCCAAAGATCACCATCTCCCAAGGGCAACTAGAGCATAGTGAGGGGCTACTCACGTTCTTTCATCAAATTCCTGTTAATATGGGAGACCTCTGTGTGTATTCTTAATGCACAACTTGCCTAAACACGCAAGAGAGATTATACAACCTTAGAACACTTTCCCACCATGAGATTCGAACCCTGGCCAGCACAGAAGCCTTACAGCAACTGGCATAACTGGTACGCCTTTAACCCACTGCACCACAGCTCAGACCCTTAAAAGAGATGGTAACTTCGGAGTATTTCACCTCCAAAGATCACCATCTCCCAAGGGCAACATGAGCATAGTGAGGGGCTACTCACATTCTTTCATCAAATTCCTGTTAATATTGGAGAACTCTGTGTCTATGCTTAATGCACAACTTGCCAAAACACGCAAGAGAGTTTATACAACCTTAGAACACTTTCCCAACAGGAGATTCGAACTCTAGCCAGCACACAAGCCTTACAGCACCTGGCATAACTGGTACGCCTTTAGCCCACTGCACCAGTGCTCAGACCATTAAAAAAGATGGTAACTTCGTAGTATTTCACCTCCAAAGATCACCATCTCCCAAGGGCAACTAGAGCATAGTGAGGGGCTACTCACGTTCTTTCATAAAATTCCTGTTAATATGGGAGAACACTGTGTCTATGCTTAATGCACAACTTGCCTAAACACGCAAGAGAGATTATACAACCTTAGAACACTTTCCCACCAGGAGATTCGTACCCTAGCCAGCACAGAAGCCTTACAGCAACTGGCATAACTGGTACGCCTTTAACCCACTGCACCAGAGCTCAGACCCTTAAAAGAGATGGTAACTTCGGAGTATTTCACCTCCAAAGATCACCATCTCCCAAGGGCAACGAGAGCATAGTGAGGTGCTACTTAGGTTCTTTCATCAAATTCTTGTTAATATGGGAGAACTCTGTGTCTATGCTTAATGCACAACTTGCCTAAACACGCAAGAGAGATTATACAACCTTAGAACACTTTCCCACCATGAGATTCGAACCCTAGCCAGCACAGAAGCCTAACAGCAACTGGCACGCCTTTAACCCACTGCACCACAGCTCAGACCCTTAAAAGAGATGGTATCTTCGGAGTATTTCACCTCCAAAGATCACCATCTACCAAGGGCAACAAGAGCATAGTGAGGGGCTACTCACGTTCTTTCATCAAATTCCTGTTAATATTGGAGAACTCTATGTCTATGCTTAATGCAAAACTTGCCTAAACACGCAATAGAGATTATACAACCTTAGAACACTTTCCTACCAGGAGATTCGAACCCTATCCAGCACAGAAACCTTACAGCAACTGGCATAACTGGTACCCCTTTAACCCACTACATCACAGCTCAGACCCTCAAAAGAGATGGTAACTTCGGAGTATTTCACCTCCTAAGATCACCATCTCCCAAGGGCAATTAAAGCATAGTGAGGGGCTACTCACGTTCTTTCATCAAATTCCTGTTAATATGGGAGAACTCTGTGTCTATTCTTAATGCACAACTTGCCTAAACACGCATGAGAGATTATACAACCTTAGAACACTTTCCCACCATGAGATTCGAACCCTGGCCAGCACAGAAGCCTTACAGCAACTGGCATATCTGGTACGCCTTTAACCCACTGCACCACAGCTCAGACCCTTAAAAGAGATGGTAACTTCGGAGTATTTCACCTCTAAAGATCACCATCTCCCAAGGGCAACATGAGCATAGTGAGGGGCTACTCACATTCTTTCATCAAATTCCTGTTAATATTGGAGAACTCTGTGTATTTGCTTAATGCACAACTTGCCTAAACACACAAGAGAGTTTATACAACCTTAGAACACTTTCCCAACAGGAGATTCGAACCCTAGCCAGCGCACAAGCCTTACAGCACCTGGCATAACTGGTACACCTTTAGCCCACTGCACCAGAGCTCAGACCCTTAAAAGAGATGGTAACTTCGTAGTATTTCACCTCCAAAGATCACCATCTCCCAAGGGCAACTAGAGCATAGTGAGGGGCTACTCACGTTCTTTCATCAAATTCGTGTTAATATGGGAGAACACTGTGTCTATGCTTAATGCACAACTTGCCTAAACACGCAAGAGAGATTATAGAACCTTAGAACACTTTCTTACCAGGAGATTCGAACCCTAGCCAGCACAGAATCCTTACAGCAACTGGCATAACTGGTATGCCATTAACCCACTGCACCACAGCTCAGACCCTTAAAAGAGATGGTAACTTCGGAGTATTTCACCTCCAAAGATCACCATCTCCCAAGGGCAACGAGAGCATAGTGAGGTGCTACTTACGTTCTTTCATCAAATTCTTGTTAATATGGGAGAACTCTGTGTCTATGCTTAATGCACAACTTGCCTAAACACGCAAGAGAGATTATACAACCTTAGAACACTTTCCCACCAGGAGATTCGAACCCTAGCCAGCACAGAAGCCTTACAGCAACTGGCAAACTGGTACGCCTTTAACCTACTGCACCACAGCTCAGACCCTTAAAAGAGATAGTAACTTCGTAGTATTTCACCTCCAAAGGTCTCCATCTCCCAAGGGCAACTAGAGCATAGTGAGGGGCTACTCACGTTCTTTCATAAAATTCCGGTTAATATGGGAGAACACTGTGTCTATGCTTAATGCACAACTTGCCTAAACACGCAAGAGAGATTATACAACCTTAGAACACTTTCCCACCAGGAGATTCGTACCCTAGCCAGCACAGAAGTCTTACAGCAACTGGCATAACTGGTACGCCTTTAACCCACTGCACCAGAGCTCAGACCCTTAAAAGAGATGGTAACTTCGGAGTATTTCACCTCCAAAGATCACCATCTCCCAAGGGCAACGAGAGCATAGTGAGGTGCTACTTAGGTTCTTTCATCAAATTCTTGTTAATATGGGAGAACTCTGTGTCTATGCTTAATGCACAACTTGCCTAAACACGCAAGAGAGATTATACAACCTTAGAACACTTTCCCACCAGGAGATTCGAACCCTAGCCAGCACAGAAGCCTTACAGCAACTGGCAAACTGGTACGCCTTTAACCTACTGCACCACAGCTCAGACCCTTAAAAGAGATGGTAACTTCGGAGTATTTCACCTCCAAAGATCACCATCTCCCAAGGGCAACTAGAGCATAGTGAGGGGCTACTCACGTTCTTTCATCAAATTCCTGTTAATATGGGAGAATTCTGTATCTATGCTTAATGCACAACTTGCCTAAACATGCAAGAGAGATTATACAACCTTAGAACACTTTCCCACCATGAGATTCGAACCCTAGCCAGCACAGAAGCCTAACAGCAACTGGCACGCCTTTAACCCACTGCACCACAGCTCAGACCCTTAAAAGAGATGGTATCTTCGGAGTATTTCACCTCCAAAGATCACCATCTACCAAGGGCAACAAGAGCATAGTGAGGGGCTACTCACGTTCTTTCATCAAATTCCTGTTAATATGGGAGAACTCTATGTCTATGCTTAATGCAAAACTTGCCTAAACACGCAATAGAGATTATACAACCTTAGAACACTTTCCCACCAGGAGATTCGAACCCTATCCAGCACAGAAACCTTACAGCAACTGGCATAACTGGTACCCCTTTAACCCACTACATCACAGCTCAGACCCTCAAAAGAGATGGTAACTTTGGAGTATTTCACCTCCTAAGATCACCATCTCCCAAGGGCAATTAAAGCATAGTGAGGGGCTACTCACGTTCTTTCATCAAATTCCTGTTAATATGGGAGAACTCTGTGTCTATTCTTAATGCACAACTTGCCTAAACACGCATGAGAGATTATGCAACCTTAGAACACTTTCCCACCATGAGATTCGAACCCTGGCCAGCACAGAAGCCTTACAGCAACTGGCATAACTGGTACGCCTTTAACCCACTGCACCACAGCTCAGACCCTTAAAAGAGATGGTAACTTCGGAGTATTTCACCTCTAAAGATCACCATCTCCCAAGGGCAACATGAGCATAGCGAGGGGCTACTCACATTCTTTCATCAAATTCCTGTTAATATTGGAGAACTCTGTGTAATTGCTTAATGCACAACTTGCCTAAACACGCAAGAGAGTTTATACAACCTTAGAACACTTTCCCAACAGGAGATTCGAACCCTAGCCAGCACAGAAGCCTTACAGCAACTGGCAAACTGGTACACCTTTAACCTACTGCACCACAGCTCAGACCCTTAAAAGAGATAGTAACTTCGGAGTATTTCACCTCCAAAGATCACCATCTCCCAAGGGCAACTAGAGCATAGTGAGGGGCTACTCACGTTCTTTCATCAAATTCCTGTTAATATGGGAGAATTCTGTGTCTATGCTTAATGCACAACTTGCCTAAACACGCAAGAGAGATTATACAACCTTAGAACACTTTTCCACCAGGAGATTCGAACCCTAGCCAGCACAGAAGCCTTACAGCAACTGGCATAACTGATACGCCTTTAACCAACTTCACCACAGCTCAGACCCTTAAAAGAGATGGTAACTTCGGAGTATCTCACTTCCAAAGATCACCATTTCCCAAGGGCAACGAGAGCATAGTGAGGGGCACTCACGTTCTTTCATCAAATTCCTGTTATTATGGGAGAACTCTGTGTCTATTCTTAATGCACAACTTGCCTAAACACGCAAGAGAGATTATACAACCTTAGAACACTTTCCCACCATGAGATTCGAACCCTAGCCAGCACAGAAGCCTTAGAGCAACTGGCACGCCTTTAACCCACTGCACCACAGCTCAGACCCTTAAAAGAGATGGTAACTTCGGAGTATTTCACCTCCAAAGATCACCATCTACCAAGTGCAACAAGAGCATAGTGAGGGGCTACTCACGTTCTTTCATCAAATTCCTGTTAATATGGGAGAACTCTATGTCTATGCTTAAAGCACAACTTGCCTAAACACGCAATAGAGATTATACAACCTTAGAACACTTTCCCACCAGGAGATTCAAACCCTAGCCAGCACAGAAGCCCTACAGCAACTGGCATAACTGGTACGCCTTTAACCCACTGCACCACAGCTCAGACCCTTAAAAGAGATGGTAACTTCGGAGTATTTCACCTCCAAAGATCACCATCTCCCAAGGGCAACAAGAGCATAGTGAGGGGCTACTCACGTTCTTTCATCAAATTCCTGTTAATATGGGAGAACTCTGTGTCTATGCATAATGCACAACTTGCCTAAACACGCAAGAGAGATTATACAACATTAAAACACTTTCCCACCAGGAGATTCGAACCCTAGCCAGCACAGAAGCTTTAAAGCAACTGGCATAACTGGTACGCCTTTAACCCACTGCATCACAGCTCAGACCCTCACAAGAGATGGTAACTTCGGAGTATTTCACCTCCAAAGATCACCATCTCCCAAGGGCAATTAAAGCATAGTGAGGGGCTACTCACGTTCTTTCATCAAATTCCTGTTAATATGGGAGAACTCTGTGTCTATGCTTAAGGCACAACTTACCTAAACAGGCAAGAGAGATTATAAAACCTTAGAACACTTTCCCACCAGGAGATTCGAACCCTGGCCAGCACAGAAGCCTTACAGCAACTGGTACACCTTTAACCTACTGCACCACAGGTCAGACCCTTAAAAGAGATGATAACTTCGGAGTATATCACCTCAAAAGATCACCATCTCCCAAGGGCAACTAGAGCATAGTGAGGGGCTACTCACGTTCTTTCATCAAATTCCTGTTAATATGGAAGAATTCTGTGTCTATGCTTAATTCACAACTTGCCTAAACATGTAAGAGAGATTATACAACCTTAGAACACTTTCCCACCATGAGATTCGAACCCTGGCCAGCACAGAAGCGTTACAGCAACTGGCATAACTGTAACGCCTTAAACCCACTGAACCACAGCTCAGACCCTTAAAAGAGATGGTAACTTCGGAGTATTTCACCCCCAAAGATCACCATCTCCCAAGGGCAACATGAGCATAGTGAGGGGCTACTCACATTCTTTCATCAAATTCCTGTTAATATTGGAGAACTCTGTGTCTATGCTTAATGCACAACTTGCCTAAACACGCAAGAGAGTTTATACAACCTTAGAACACTTTCCCAACAGGAGATTCGAACTCTAGCTAGCACACAAGCCTTACAGCACCTGGCATAACTGGTACGCCTTTAACCCACTGCATCACAGCTCAGACCCTCAAAAGAGATGGTAACTTCGGAGTATTTCACCTCCAAAGATCACCATCTCCCAAGGGCAATTAAAGCATAGTGAGGGGCTACTCACGTTCTTTCATCAAATTCCTGTTAATATGGGAGAACTCTGTGTCTATGCTTAATGCACAACTTCCCTAAACACGCAAGAGAGATTATACAACCTTAGAACACTTTCCCACCAGGAGATTCGAACCCTTGCCTGCACAGAAGCCTTACAGCAACTGGCATAACTGGTACACCTTTAACGCACTGCACCACAGCTCAGACCCTTAAAAGAGACGGTAACTTCGGAATATTTCACCTCCAAAGATCACCATCTCCCAAGGGCAACTAGAGCATAGTGAGGGGCTATTCACGTTCTTTCATCAAATTCCTGTTAATATGGGAGAACTCTGTGTCTATGCTTAATGCACAACTTGCCTAAACACGCAAGAGAGATTTTACAATTTTAAAACACTTTCCCACCAGGAGATTCGAACCCTAGCCAGCACAGAAGCCTTACAGCAACTGGCATAACTGGTACGCCTTTAACCCACTGCACTACAGCTCAGACCCTTAAAAGAGATGGTAACTTCGGAGTATTTCACCTCCATAGATCACCATCTCCCAAGGGCAACTAAAGCATAGTGAGGGGCATAGAGAGAGAGTGAGAGAGAGAGAGAGAGAGAGAGAGAGAGAGAGAGAGAGAGAGAGAGAGAGAGAGAGAGAGAGAGAGAGAGAGAGAGAGAGAGTGAGAGAGAGAGAGAGAGTGAGTGAGAGAGAGAGTGTGAGAGAAAGAGA